>NW_020230279.1:0-19278 GCF_003227715.2 Harpegnathos saltator
TCTTTCGGGCAACTGACGAATTTTCTCCTGAGAAAAAAGGTGGCGGCTTTGAGTCGATAAATTCGTCGATGCTTTTGCAAATCTCTTACGCTGTTTTGAAATGCGTCAGGTGATGCTGGGGCGACCAAAACAGGTGATAATTGTGGACGAGATTGAGTTCGGTGAATGCGCCGTATGAGAGGTAACTTCTCAGTCCAAGAAACAAACAACGTCCTCTGTCCTCTCATGCGTCGTCACCTCTTTGAAATCTCTGATATCATTTTTCACAAGTTTTATGCGTCACAGCACCTTTCCCCAAAGTCAAATTATCCGCGATTTCGGCAGCATATTTACTCAACCGAAACGCGGAAAGAATATAGCGTGTAATGTATCGTTTCTGAGGACGTCATGATGTTCAATACTGTTTCGTAAAGTTGTGTCGTTCGCTTCGCCAAGATATATACTACTGGTCAAAAAGTATCCGAACTTTATTTTTAAAAATCAAAATTACGATTCAATCATGAAAATTCTTATAGTCTCCTTCAAAGTAGTCCCCACTGCTTGCAACGCACATATACCAGCGTTTGATTCAGTCCTGGAAACATCGCTGATAGACATCGCGACAGACGTACGGCCTTCAATCCACTTGTTTTCGGTGAACAATCATCGCCATAAGCTTTTCGCAACATTTTGAATGCGTTTGTGAACGAAATTTCGTTCGCAACACAAAATTTCAAATAAATTCTTTGCTCCGTATTTTTCGACATCGTAAAAATCGCCGTGCACAACAATCTTCACTGACATAAACAACCGCCACTTTCAAACGGCTTGAAGGAACGCCCCATGATTTTTTTACCAAATGTGAAGGACATGTGTACCAACTTAAGAAAGCAAACGGATTTGATTTGCAGTTTACCCGCGATTTTTAAAAAATAAATTTCGAATACTTTTTGATCACAGTAGTATTATTTTGGAAATATTAAGATTGGCATTCTATAAAATCTCACAAATCGGCAAATTGTACACCTGATAGATCGCCGCGCATCTTGCAAACATGGATTCCTCCATCAATCTGGAATAGATTCTCCAAACGGACCTCTCTCTCTCTCTCTCTCTCTCTCTCTTCTCTCTCTCTGCGCGTTTCGACCCGTGTCTCTCATTTCTGTTGTTGCAGGTGCACTTTATCGTCGAATGTTTTCACATGAAAGGCGTTAGTAGAAGCGCCCGGAATTACGGCAAGTGATTTTAACAAGGATGTTTCAGCTACTATACACAGCCGCTAAGTAATCACGCGGCGCGGCACTGCGCTGCACTGCGAGGGAGAGTGCGCTTTCGCTTTTATCTCGAATTAAAACTTCGCTTCAGACGGCACGCGTAAATTGACGCGTCGATATTGACATGCTCGCATAGCGCGAGCTCGCTACGGTCTCTATCCGTGCAATCCGTGAATATTCATATCTTCCTTCAAACGCATTCGCGAGTGACCTGAGAGCATAATTTCCTCCTCTTTTTTCTTCTATAACTTACGTCTCGTCGAGGCAAATATTTCCTCCATTTTGAATCGGCGTACATTTGCGTTACGTGCAAACAGTGCCATGACAAATGTATTTCTTTTTTTTCTACGCTGGCTTGAAGTTGCGGGTGAAAGAAGAAGAAGAAAAAGGATCGTTACTACTCGCTCTCGGGATATTGCTCCGTCGGCGATATTTTTCGTTACATGTTTGTAAAAGGGAAACATTAACTATCCTAATATTACCATGCTAATATACCCACTGCGCTGCTTCGCTATAATCGATTCTTAACAACTCGGAAAATAAGTTCCACATATCCTTCCCCCGCGAGAATCTCGTCTGAAATACACGGACGAGTAAAATCGTCCACTCCACCACGATCACGGGCGCTTTATCACTTTTTCCGGATCAAAAAGTCGAGAATTAGAGCGCTGTGCGCATCGCAAATTGAATATTCGCACAATTTGCACCAGTATTCCTCAGCCATTAACGAGATACTTAAGCAGTCTGATGCAGATTGGAGCTATACGGAAAATAAGCTCGCAAGAGAGGTACTCGCGGGAAATACTCGATGGCGAATACTCTTACGGTTCTCTCCTCGTCCCATCGTCTCTCCCCGTATCTCGATAATGACCATGACGTGTCGTGCCGTTCGCCGTAGGAATTTCCTGAAAGCCTCTTTACGACTTCCGGTGTGTTACTGGCTGTACTAACGGTAGTTTGCGGCCGTTGCGCAGCGGCGGATTAACTTTTCGCGCGACACGTTATTTTTCTCTATTAGGAGGAGAGATTCATGAGGGCTCTCGCGCGTCGCCGTCGTCGTCGCCGTCGTCGTCGTCGTCGTCGTCGTTATTGTCGATGAAACGCGCAGCTGCATTCTCAGCTCATCGCGTGTCGCAGTCAGAAGCATATTTCGCTTCGAAAGTAATCTCGCGTGTTTTTCCACCACTTTTCACGTCGCGATGAACATATCGCGTTCAGCTCGCGAAGCAAGGATGTAACGCAAGTGAAGATACGTACACGTGTGTGTATGTGTGTGTGTGTGTGTCTGTTAGGTGTTTCGATTAATTTTGAAACTCGACGATGTGAACGAATCGAGCATCATTTAAATTACTTCAATAAAAATATTTGTCATCACTTGCTACAATCTTATCCCATCTTCTGGCAATAAGTGGATTCCACGGTAGAAAAAAAGAACTTTACGAGCAATCCGTTCGTCGTCAACCCTCTCAAATTAATTCTTTAACGCCCGACTTTTTTACAAGGATTTCAAGAATAAAATTTGAATTTTTTGAACTGAGACTATAAGTAGCGATGATAAAAAAAAAAGATATCAGAATTTTATATCTACGAAAAACTACCTTTCCAATGTAAAGTATGGTTGCTGAAGTAACACCCTCCAGTTCGCTCTCCATGTAATTTTCGTACTTTCTCTTGTCTCACTTTGTCACTCTTAGAGCATGGATACTAGAGCAAGCGTATTAGAAACGTCAATGTTACGTAGTAACATAAATAACGTTATTTTGTGTATCTTGGTAAGCCGCGTACGGCATGGGACGGTAAGCGCGTCGAAAGTTTCACGGAAAATACAATACAATGCTAGTTTTTCCCGTCGCTGATCTGAGCGTATTTCTCTCATAGATACGCCATTAGGGGTTGCAAAAAACATTTGCAACATCGCGGGATCGTTAATGAAACACACTATTTCGCGTTAATTAAAAATTTCCGCGCGAAGCCCACGTACGACCGACTTACGCGTATTGTTAAAACCGCTACACGCTGGCTTTTGTTGGCGAGAACGTCGACGGCTATTTAATTCTTGTTTTGCGCGTTTCTCGCCCTATCCATACGGATCCGACAGAATCAACATACGTACTATATAATGCCGCGCCCCGGTGTTTTTCACGTCTATGGCATCGCGTGGCGATGGAGAGAGGAAACGGCGATATTTCTACGGCACACACGGTGACTATTCGCGCGCACGGTCATGAAGAATAACCGTGAATATTCACTCGATAGTACGCGGAAGGGACGACTTCTTGCGCGACACGCGCGTGTCCCGAACGCGCCGAACGCAAATAGAGCACAGATACAGGCGCGGATGGAAATCGCGACGCGTCGCGAGTCCGGAGCGCGTTCGCGTTCATTCCGCGTTTTCATAGCGGCAAATAGGAGTGAACATTGATTGCATCGTCGCACAACGGCATTTCGTGTTGACGGAGGTAATTCCGCCGGGGCGACACTTGTCCTCAGCCAGTTTTGGAATCGATCCAAGGCACGGTAGTCCGATAATATCATTTTAGTAACGCGAAATAGCCACCATTATAGTGAGCACGCGGAAATGAACTCCGGGCCAAATTCAAATGCTACAATAAAGAGCACGAAGTCTGGCGAGGTCTGTTTTTCTCTTTTGCCTCGGCGAAATAGTCGCGAGCGAGACAAGGGACGAGACAGCGGCGCATCGTACGGTGTCTTTTTCCGCAGCGAAATCACAGAACAAATCCTCAGATGTATCGTTTCACACGCAGTTTCACAGCTCTCTCAGATTGATCGGACAGTCAACGAAGCGTAATTTCTGCATTATAGTAGCAGCGTTGGGCACCGTTGGACACCTAAGAGACACGATCACAGCCCGCCGCGCCGCGCGCAGCCACCCGCAGCCTCAGTCGCCCACCGTCAAGAAGAGCGACGCTCGCCATCATGAATCGCACGGTCGATGTGTCTTCATTAATATTACCACGAATGATGAGCACGGTAGATTCACGAGACACGAGGCACAAGCAAACGCGGCGAAGCAAACGCCGACTGGGCCGGTCAAGAGCAAGGGCCGGGGAGAAGCGGTTCCCTTTCGGAAACCACCGGAACGTAGGATGGACGAGCAGTCGCGCCACGTAACCTCGATCACTTCGGGGGACTATCGAGTTACGGCGGCGCTTCTCGTGTCCGGCATAATCCACGCCAAGTCCTGATACTGTATGCCGAACGTAAAAGGGATCTCTGCGGTGTCGCGGTTCCAGGCTACAGGCAAGGGGTGAAATTGACCGCCGTCGTTGCCACTTGAGGACCGCCTGGCAATTACGAGGTATCCCCCTACGGCCCATTGCTATTGCCGGCTGTAGCTTGGCGTAGCTGGTTGGTTGCCCGCTTGTCTTCTCATAGATATACATACCTCAGCATTGTTCCTGCAGCAGTGCCACCGGCCCGGCCCGGCTCGGCGGCCCAGACCGGTGTGCGCCCTTCCCCCTCCCTCCCTCTGTCATCCTTCTCTCCTCGTCGTCCCCCCCCCCACTCTCCCCGTTGCCTCTCTCTTTCTCGCCATCTCGACGTGTCCCTACGTCCAACGTTCTAAATCACGGCTATCTCTTGGCTTAACTAACAATGCGCTCGGCGACGCCGCGCGCTCGTTCGTGCTCGTTCGCCTGCTTATTATCTTCGGACCTGCTTTATCTGCGCCCGCATAAATGGAAAATTTTCATTGCGTCACGTGCAAATTCCCACCCAGCGGGATTGTTAGCCGGAACAGCCGGTGACCCAGCTACGGTGGCCGGTGCCGAAAACACGCGTCTCTCCGTTCGCACGCTCCGTTTCGCGAGGCGAGCGATTCATTCCGCAAATTGCGCGCTCGAGGCGCGAGCGAAGGACTCGAGGAAGAGAGAGAGAGAGAGAGAGAGAGAGAGAGAGACTCGGCGAGACGTGTTTCGCGCAAATCTTTCGGCAAAGACCATCGTTATACGCCCAAAGCGACTTTTTCTTTGAAAAGGACGTCCTCGAGTCTACTTGGGAATCGCTTCGCTTTTTCACCCGGTCGACGCGCTAACGCTATAGCCGCGTCACATTTCGTTGCCTGTAGCAACGCAATGTAAAAACGCGATGTTTCCAGCTGAGGCAGGCTTTTCAGACGAGGAGCGCGCGCGATGGTCGAATTTACGCCTATAAGCCTCGTATATATTTTTTTTTTCTCCAAGTACGGCAATATTTCGCGGGGCGAATCCCGTTCGCTCCGCGGCAGGATTCCAGAAGCCATCCCTCAACGTTCTGAGGGCAGGCCCGAGGTTTAAGAGATACGTACAGTCATGCACGACGTAATAACTTAATAATGAGACTTTACGATATCGTAAATATCGTCCCTTTATGTAAAACAATGTAATATCGCAGAAGGTAGAAAGCGAGCTTTGTAGGAGAATCGCGTCCCGCGCGATATACGAGCCACGGCAGACAAAGAACGCACTCGCATGCAAGACGTACTACAATGAGATTACCTGCTTATCCGTACCCGGCTTCCAGCAGCTACTAACCAACACGACATAGATCTCCGAGTGCCTCATATACTTACGCTAGCCGAATTCGCCCTAAACAGCGCGCACACACACACAACACAGGTTGGCGCACTAAATCGGGAATCTTATGTACTCGCACGTTAGATAAACTTTACGAGGGTTATTTTGGAGCTGCCAGCCGCACCGCCCCCTCCCACCCCCGGCCTCCCGTCGCGCGGACGAAACTGTGAAATCATGATTTTGCAAAGCGCTGCAATTACGAGATTGTCAATATTCACTACGTTTACGCGGTTGCACGCTGCGTGCGCGCGCGCGCGCGCGCGCCTCTCCTCGCACAGCTTGTTAATAACAAGCTTCGAGTTCTATTTAATTACACCGAACAATCAAAGAACGTATCTCCCATCGAGCGATACATGCAAAACAATCGTAAGCATAATTGTCGCTTATGCGATATTAATACGCGTTTTATTCTGCTCATTAGTTTAAATAATAACAGGGTTCCCATGGCAACCGACGTATTCACCGCATTAAGCGCATGATATTGTTAATTACCCCGCTTTAATAACAGTCGTTATCCTGCCGGCTGTTGAAATTATTTCCGGTGTATTTCTACGTGGCAGGCACGGCTGCTGCGTCGGTTCTCACACAATGTCGAAAAGTTACGATTAGCAATTGCACGTAAATAACAATCGGCCCGAATGCGCTCGGCCGCAGGAACGAGTTCGGTCGCGAGCGCGAATAAACGATAAATCGGTCGGTGATGAGCGAAATTTGTTACACATCACGGCGGTACGAGCCGGGAAGGTCCGAGAGAGCCGAGTAAACGACGTGCGTTCTCGTCCCGGGGCTTCCTTCGGACAAGAACAAATAACGTCGATTCCATCGTGGTGAATCCAAGTCGAACGAGAGGCCGTAGGGGGAGGGGGGAGGGGTTTACCATGCCGGTAAATGGCTGATGGATAAGACTACTCAAGCTGCCATCGTAGATCAAGGAGATGTTCCGAAGTGGAAGAAGTTGGATAAAAGGTTCCTAACAGGCCTTTAGGACATGGTTACCCCGCGACCTGTAAAAGAAAACGAGAGCCAGCCGGCTATCGTCAAGAGCCATTTCAGCGACTTTCCATCGTTTCCGGGCTCTAGACCTTCGGAGAGACTCGCGTCTCCCACGAACGTCTCCCTCCGCGTGCGAGTTTATGGTACACGCTTTGAATGCTTGCGACTCTTCTGATCACGCATCGGCCCGTTGCGTATTTGGCCATCCGGTGCCTTTATTCTCTCTTGTAGGGTGAAGTCCGGGATCGGTAGGCATAGAGGATAGATGGTCAATTGTTATAATTTTGTTAATATATGCTAGGCTTAATATCATAATGTCAGCGCTGATCGGTCAATTGCGAGTTGGATATACCACGAGGTGTCACGTGGATTGTGAGTGCCGCTGCAACTTTCGGTTATAAAGCCGCGCGTGAGGTCACCGATCGCGTATTCGTTTCGCGAAACGGCGCGGTTCGCTAATGGGTCGATGAAATGATTTATCATTTCGCTGAGTTACAACAAGCCGTTATCGGCGCACAATACGCGCCCGCCGCGTTAACATCCTAACGCTCCGCGTGCGTCTCTCTCTCTCTCTCTCTTCGTGCCGCGCGATACGCGCAATCGTGCCGTGCAATTCGCACGCGATGTTTCGCGCGGTATGCGCATTTAATTATTGACGCTTTTAGCCGTCGAAACATGCGGCATGACTAATGAAACGATAAGTGCGCCAAGAATCCAATCGACCGTGACTTCCAGCCGTGTCAGTTTGAGTTTCGCCCTCCGTGAGCAACGCCGCGAACGAATCGTCATTAATTGTTACGATTGATCGACGATACACACCGCGACAACCGGCGCGCGGTGCGTCGTGCTTTCTGTAACGAAATATATATCGGCTCGCCACTGATGAACATTCGGAATTTCGACTCCCGTGTCATTTTTCACGGCCGTTCTCGCGCGCGACTGCGAGATATATTGTGTTATGAAAAAAACCAAACAAAAATCTCTCAATTTTTCAGCGATTATCTGCGCGGGAGGTCGCGCGTGTGCGCGTCCGAATGTTTCGTTAAGCGTGTAGATATTTCATTCATCTCTCTCGGCGACGCGGACGATGACAGCGGGTCGAGTGAAGTAGGCGCGAAGATAACGGCAAATCAATTTTTACAATGTACGGTGCCGTTCAGGGGGACAGAAGTGTCCTGCATTTTTCCACTTTGCATTCGGGCCCAGTCACTTGGTCGCGCGCTGCGAAAACGTGGCGATAAATTTTTATTGCTGTTTTATGATGATAACATCGCGCAGATTCCCGGTGAACCGATCCGTTTTAGTATAATGGCATCATAAATCACATTTCGCGATAACTAGACAGTATCGTCCCCGCCGCCCCCGCCCCGATATAATTGGCAATATCACGCTGATGGATTTTTGTCCACAGTGGCACATCCCGTCGATGTCGTTCTAATTTTCCGACGCGCTTGAATATTTCATGCGGGGCGCTCTGTAAAAACGCGGATAAATCGATTCGCTATCACGTACGCTATGTAAGATCGGACGACGGCGCGCGTTCGCTCTCTCTCTCTCTCTCTCTCTCTCTCTCTCTCTCTCTCTCTCTCTCTCTCTCGCCGAAGATGAACTTTGTCGACCGCGGAACTCGTCCGATCTCGCCCGATAGTCGCGCGCACAGACCTAAACAGATCACGCGCGGCGGGAAATGCGGGCGAATATTATATATCTGCGCGCGGCGTTTCCGCCGACGGCGGTATCTTGATTGCAGATTATTTCCAATTCGGCGCAAGTTTCGGCAGCGACAAAGCGCGTCGGGACATACACCCCCGCGATAAAGCCGAATCCGTCTCGCTCTACCCGCGGACGAATTTTATTTCGAACCCGTCCCCATATGTAGCAATTTAACTCGCCAACGCGCGATATCGTCATTTTGAGCCAGCTGCTTCGACGTTTGTAATCACGGGCGGTAAAGCGTACACTCAGCCGATCGTTTTAAAATACACTTTATTTACGATATCGCAACGCGCGCCGACTTTGATTACCAGGACCGAGTGTTTTTTTTTCCTCCCCCCCGATTGTGCGGAATTTTATTTATTGGTAAAATGCCGCCATATATAGCGCGCTTTTTACGCTGCGCGCGGCCCGTTTTTTACTGATTCTCGTTAAATCGGATTACGGCTATCATTGCCGGACGTTGAATTTAATCCGCCGCAGGTTTACACAGCTGCGCTTAATCAGTTTCCCTCTCGCTCCTCCCCCCTACCCACCCCTCTCGCCCTTCTGCCGGCAAATACATTCGCATTTAAGTAGCGTAAGTGAATCGGCCGCTCGTTGAAATAACGAGAGTGAGCCCTGTATAGAATAATATCGCGTGCGCGCGCAATCATATATATGCACAAAGACTGCTTTATTTGCTGAAGCCTTAATTTTAAATCGATTCATGGCTCCTGCGACACGGCATGGCTTATTTCCTCAGCGCAAATGCACATCGTATTAAAGGTAACCACGCTTTGCTACTGAGATTACTACTTATTTCGCATTCAAGTTCATCTTCTCAACGTCTTCACTATTTTATGACACGGATAAGTACGTGGATAAGTACCGCTACATTGTCAGCGAGGATCAGTTGCCTCTCTTCAAACACGGTCGATTCAATTAGTCGCGAAAAACTCGTAAATACAATTGCAAATTTGTTCAGCAAATTAGCGCGTTCGTAAATACCCTCCCAGAATTTTTCCGCAAATTTTCCGCCGCGGAGTTTCCTTTGTTCATTCCGCCTGAAATTTGTCAACGACTGCAAAAATAATTTTTGAAGGTAATGCAGGTTCTTTCTGTGTCCTGTCAACGTATAATTGGGGAGAGTATGTAATTAATAATAACACCCATGTACGCACAGCAAATTGTACGAGCAAATATAACAGTAGACATAATTTTGGTGCCTCTCGTTATAAAGCTATTTATTACTCCGTTAATTAAAGGTGTCTATTTAAACTGTGTGCGCTAGTTAAATATGCAGTGATTATACGTAGGTACTTATTATATTTGGCGACATATAAAATAAATGGTCAAATTATGTCATCACAGCGTCATTAAAGCACCATTACTCTCACGTGTTACGGATGTCCCTTTCAACATTTTGTTTTCACGCAGAATTTGGATACCAAATTTAGCCCACGAAGATAGAAGAAAATAAATTCTTCGTTTTTAGATTTGCATTAATAAAAATATGTAAACACGGCGCATAGATAAACATTTTGATGTAGAAGAATGCGGCCAAGGAATGCTCATAGGTTAGTCCGTTTTATTGAGAAGTTTCGAATCCAATTTCAAACCTATTTGAAATTACACCCCACTACACGGCGCCACTTATTTCACAAATAAAAAATAAAAAACTATGGCAGTTTACAATAATAAAATCATCTTTAGCGAGTCCCAGCGGCGCAAAACATTCTACGGTTTGAACTAAATTCTTTGAAGCGAAGAAACCGTCAGTTTTAAGATTTTTACGATTTGAAGTGGTGATCATAAGAAAAAGCTCTCACCACCAAAACATGCAAGATGTTTCAAGATCCTCTAGCCAATCTCTCTCTCTCTCTCTCTCTCTCTCTGTACAATTTTTCGCTCGCTGCGTTCGCAACAATACAATTTTTCGCTCGCTGCGTTAACAAAATACTGATTAAATTATTATCCGAGGTTAGAAATCGGATAACCCGCAATTGTGAGGCGGCGACCATCAACGACGAACTATTTGCGTTGAGAATTACGTAGTAGCCTTGGACCGAGATATTGCGATGCAAAGTGTCCGGCACGAAGTCGAGGGTGATATCCAGGCTACGTACATCGCTGTCGCGGCCGGTCTTGCTGTGTATTCATACATGTGCGTGTGCGAATGTGTGCGATTAATATGCGTAGAGTGATACACGGGTTCTGCTCAGTATGCGGGACATCATCGCCTCTATGATAGTATGATTGTCGGGCCACTCGTGGCTCAATCTAACGTTCCCGTGTTCTATTGCTCTCTCGCTCTCGCAACGTTCTGTTCCGCTTTTCGTTCCTCGTTCCTCTAACTTCCCTGCCTGCCTGCCTGCCTGCTTGCCTGCCGGTCTATCTGTCTATCTCTCTCTCTCTCTCTTTCCCCTTTTCTCTTGAACGGGGATGGCAGTCAAACCCATCGAGCTAATCCCAGGAGGACTCCCCGTCCCTTATCAGTATTCAATGCCCCTAAACTGCTTTTTGACACGGTCAGGACCTCGAGAATTCTATTTTATAACTCGATTCCGACCCCGCCATTCTATAAACGTATTGGTAAGTTTCGTGACCACACAACACGGGCAGGAGCGGCCGCGCAGGAGCAGAGATGAAATATTCTTCGTCTCCTCATCGATTAGACATGAAATGAATAAGTGAGAGAAAGAGCTGTATCGCGCGCCGGGTATCAAGTGTGCGAAGAGAGGCGAAGGGCCATTCGAACGCGTCGAAAGAAGGATACTTCTAACTCCCACCGAGATTCCAAGCGACCGGTGTTATTCTCAAACGTATCGCACAGATAAATGTTCTATCGATAATTCTTTTCCGCGCGACACATAAACCGCCGCGCGTTCAAACTCTCGATAGCTTGTTCAATCCCAGATTTCATTCCGCCCGAAGTATCGCGTGCTCTTCGCGTCCCACGCCCGCGTCTGTGCGACTCGTCGATAAAAACAAACATCACAGAAGCTCCGCGACGGGAAGGGCGCTAAACGCGCCGACGAATTAATATTAATTAGCGAGGGGAGAAACGGTACGCTGCGCTGCGCTGCGCACGACGCGACGCGACGCACGGCAGGGAGGGCGAGTTTTATGAAATCAAGTCGCGCAAACCAAACAACATCAACTCCGTGAGATCGTCTCGGTTTAATTCATTTAAATGCTTTATCGCGCCGGCTAGGCGTAACAGAATGGTTGCTGGTGAATCGGACCATTTATTCCGCAGACCACGATGAACCATTCTGTCCCATCCCATGCTTCAGTTGCTCTCGCAGCAGCCAGCTATACCATCCAAACCTCCACCCGATTCGCCGTACCGGCGGCTCTTGTGCACGTGAACACTGCTTCCTGATGCTGCAATGACAATTTGTAACGAGGACACGTGTGTGAGAATCAAACTGAAAATTTAAACGTGAGCGAGAGCGCGCGAGCGGGCGCGTACAGCATTATCGTAATTAATAAATTCGATGCGATAATCGTTTATTTTGGTACGTCACTCGAATATTGATAGCTAATGTGCCCTGTTTATTAATATCGTTTGATATTATCGATGTAGTTAATGCATTAGTACGTTAACAGGAAAGTGATTTCGCCGCAAAATTGCGAGCCCCGATGTAAGCCTCGACTGCGCGCGACACTCGCGCGGTGATATCCGACTCTGGAGAATACGTGCGTGATTTTTCGCGTGCGAGATGCGTGCGAGAGAGGTAAAACAGACTTGAGACGAGAGCGATTTCGAAATAGTCCAACAGGCGCTGCGGAGAGATGCTTCGCGGTCTGATGAGTAATCAGGCAGCAGCGTCAGGAAAAAGAATATTCCATCGATCCTGAAAGCGCCGTGAGGTAAGGAAATACCGTGACGTCTCAGAGATGTTCTATTGTACACATGCTGGGATTAAGATCGTCTTTATCTGCCATCTAATGACTTCCTCGCGTCAAGAGGCGGGAATCAAAGGATCGCCGCCAGCAGGGAAGACGCGGTTTGATTCGAGATTGAGGAATCCGCCGTCCAGGAACGTGAGCTGTTCATTGACATCCGAGAAAAAGCGAAAGGATGTAAGACTTGGAAGGACATGGGAATGCACCTTCTGCGCTCCTTCAGCCGGAAGATCCGAAGACCGTTTCCGAAGGCGAAGGAGCATGCAGCACGTGAACTCCAGCTTTAAAATTGCTCCCGAGCAATTTTCGACGCGAAAGTTACTTCGACAAACTTTTGCTCAAGCAACAATCCGATCGGCACAACGTGCTGGGCGATATATCGCGAGGAAAATTATTTAAAGACGATAAGAACAAGCAACAAGTCAATCAAACGCTACAAACGCTCCGGCACGCGAGAGAATGATCAGCTCGTTCTCCATTCATGACCGATGATGAACGTAACAAACAAAAATCGAATCGTCGTTGACAAATCTTCGGCTCTCCGCGCGGATGTGACAGTCGAAGTTTGTAAAAAGCCGCGGGCGAGAATGGGCAAGCCCGGGCGTTTGCCGTGCAAACAACGGCCTGATTTATTCGCGGACATCGTGTGCCTAGTAAATCTATATCCAATTTGAAATAAAGATACGCACTGTGTGTACGCATGGTAAATGGACATCGTGCACAATACATAGCTCGCGGTGCGTTTCTGCGCGCATGTCCCGTATACGTACTACGTTCGATCATACGGCATGCCTTTTCGTGTCGCGCGTGTGAAAACGTTCTCTCTCTCTCTCTCTCTCTCTCTCTCTCTCTCTCTCTCTCTCTCTCTCTCTCTCTCTCTCTCTCTCTCTCTCTCTCTCTCTCTCTCTCTCTCTCTCTCTCTCTCTCTCTCTCCATGGCCCTAGCTTAAATAAATAATTGCAATACCGGCAGTTTCCAGGTGTGGATGGTGTCTCGGGCGTTCTTGGCGCAACGGCGCCGAGTACCGTGCCACGCTGTTGAATATTTCAAGGTACAACCGGCACGACCTCCACATGAATTCTTACGGTCCGTCAACGACGCCTTGGCAAGAATTGGAGAAAGACACGAGCGCCATAAGGTACGATTCATGCGATCGCGAATCGAAGCGCGAGGCGCGACGCGACGCGACGCGACGCGACGCGGAGAGGCGAGGCGAGACGACACGGAGTAACACGCTTTCAGGATACGCGAAAACTCGGTCACGAGGTAAACGCGTCTGGAAAGTATAATAATGAGACCCTTTGTTAGCATATTCAACTCGCACGTAGCAAATGGAGAAGCGCGAGGATTAACTCCCGCGGCGCCGCAACTTTTCCGGGGATACATTTTACATCGCACCTATTTTTTTTGTCAGGATACATCGACGAGGCTTAAGGAAATTATACATGGTGCATCGAGTATAATTGCGTTGCTGTGCAATGACAGAGCAAGCGAGATAAGCGAGATAAGTGCGACGCTCTTTCTCGTCCGCCGTCAAAATATACTATTTTATACGAGTCATGCGCGCGCGCGTGTGTGTGTGTGTGTGTATATGTGTGACACTCAATTTTCAAAGAAATTTCGTCGACTTTCGCGAGAACCATCCACATGACGACGCTTCATGAAACATGAATGTGCTCCTGAAAAATATCATGTCAGTGCAAATGTGTGTGTGTGTGTGTGTGTGTGTGAAAACCTCAAATAACATATTCACGATCACTATTATATATAACAGAAAGCGACAGCTAAGAGGATTTACAGAATCTTCGTCTTTCTCGACTAGACACCCAGTCGAGGGATTCGGCTTTAATAAAAGCTCAAGGCGAAAGAGAACATTCCTCCGTCGCTACCGAACGTTCGAAATAGTTCACGCACTCGGCCGCGATAATGAGCTTTTAATGAGGACGCGATCGGTTATGATCATGGCGAAAAGTTGCCGTAATTACTGGTGCGTACACCTGAATAGAGTTTAATGAAAAGCAATATCGCGAAAATTCGATAGACTTCCCGGGATGCGGCCTCGCGCCGTAAGAAGCGAGGCGAGAGAAATATTAATGAGGCCTGGCTACCGCGGCGGAGCGTAGCCGAGTAGAGTTTGTAAGTTTGTAAATATACTTTTTAATAGATTCAAAGTTTTTACCGTTTTGCCGTTAATAATACAAGAAACATATTAAGAGTTTTTCATCCGACATCGCGCGAAAACGCGCGAAGGAAAAATACGAATACTGTTCAGCGATAAGTTCACAAGGGAGGAAAGTATCTCGTCGCCCGCGCCGGAGCGCTCTCGAGCCGATATCCAGCCGATCGCCCGTTGACTTTTAAATAAATTAAATCGTCTACTGATAGTCGCCTCTACACCGCGACGGATTAATTTATTATACGAAACAGAGGATCACGGCGCTGGATATAATCGATGGTCGATTGCCGGTACTTAAAAATAGCCCGTCTCCTCGCTACCCCTCTCTTTGTCCCGCATAAAAATAAATCATTGATCGTTACTGTCAAACAAAGTGCCGCGTCTCGCAAATTACGTAATGCCTTAAGAGGCACTTTTCCGTATCGGACGTATTAAAACACAGTGCAGCCAATTACACTCTTATAGCAAATTCCAGGGATATCGCGTCTCAAAGGTAAGATCTTAAAAAGCTTTGTTGCCGGCAAACGTTTTCCATCGGCAACGGCCTTGCATAATTTCACTCTTGAATTATTTCCGAGTTGCCCAAAGCCCGAGGACTCGTTCTCTCCGTGAAGCTGATTAAAAGTTTCATCTTTAGCGATACTCGGTCGCGAAAAAGCGAGAGACGATTGTTGCGAGCTTGCGCGCGCGAGAAAAAGAAATATCGCGAATCACACGCGAATCCGTGATAAAGAGACGAAGTTATTTTCGTTTACAAAGTAATCGCAATAATAATGTGCAAAGTGAAAGGCATATTCATGTTCCAAAGACCTCTGGACAATGTTAACAGGTTAAACTTCACTCTGCGAAGTGGCGATTTGATATCCAAAGATATGCCGAGCGGAACATCTATCTCGCTTCGTCTGCAATTTTAAACATACGTCAAGCATACGTTATCGGAAAGGAAAACAACAACGATACCTTCGATAATCCGCGTCGAGTATCGCTGTATGTGAGAGACGTCGTTAAAATTAGACTCCATTATCGCTAAAATGTTTTGCTTTATGCGATTCTTTTTCAATATCCACCTTCATAATTGTTACGAGCCCGATAGCAGTAACAACCTCGCGACGGTAAATCGTGAGAATGCCGCTGAACAGTGCTGAAGATATTAATATCCCCGATAAATGAATCGACGTGCATTCGCACGCGTGATCGAAGCCGCAACGCCGCGGATGTAATAAGTTTTACCGACTTTGCCGGCAAATCCCGTAAGTGAAAAGTGCGAGTTCCACTTTCATATCATTTCTTTTTCCCCATCGTCTCGGATCCTTCTGGAATCTCCCGCGGAAAAAAGTTCTCTTTTCGAGTTGTGTGTGTGTGTGTGTGTGTGCGTGTGTGCCGATCTTTCTCGCCGAGGAGGGAGGATTACGGCGACACGCACAACCGAAACGATAAGCGCAAAGATATACGCGCGCAAAGTACGAGCAGAATGCGCATTAGCGGCATATCCAGAATAATCGATGCATCCGCATTCCGTACTTAAAGGCATCTCGCGTATTATAAGGAGCGAGCTTCGCCGAGCATTTCCTTTCTTTCTATCCCTCTAGGGTAATCTACCTCCACAGCCCCCGCTTCTCCCCTCTGCCATCTCCGCTGGTTGCTCCTTAAGCCGCGCGTACAGTGAAGCATCTTAATCGCTTTATCGCCCGCGTGGAATATAATCGCTCGGTTAAGAGAAGCACCACCATGCTTCCTCGAAGGGTATCCGCCCGACTTACCCGAGTCCTACCCTCTTTGCGAGGAATCGACGATGGAGGTCGACCCGGGGATCCAGCGCGAGCCTGTCGGGAATACCCTAGGAATCCATGGTATTTGAGATATTTTCGCGTCGAAAGGTCGCGGTCTCGTCAATTTCACATCGCACCTCCGCAAGAGGGAGGGAGGGAGGCAGGGGGAGGAGAGAGAGAGAGAGAGAGAGAGAGAGAGAGAGAGAGAGGAGTGTGTTACAAATCAAAAGTAATAAAGAACGAATTCAAGGGAGGAATCGCGGAGAGATTGTAATTGCACATTTTTTTACGGTCGATTTGATTGAATTTTTGATGACTAGTTTCCTGTCAAACGAAGTCACACGAAATTATACGATACTACGCAACGCGAGATTGTGCTCAGATTAACTGCTGCTTTGTAAACGTAAAGAAATATCGGCGCAGATACTCTCTCAAAAATTGATCTCCCCCGCTTTAATGGTCAATACTCGCGCGGACGCGTCATTACAGAAGATGACTAGCGTGTATTCTCATCTCGACGGGGATAAGTGCACGATTCGCGCAATGCAGCGGAACCATATTTTTGTGTACACAGCTCAGCTGACGGGAAAATATGCGCTGCACTCTTGTGATACACTCGGGAGAAATGAGACAGCCCTTTCTCGTGAGTAGCAAAGTAGGAAATAGAAAATTACTCACGCCTATCTATCGAGAATACATGCACGACGACTGCTTACGTACACAAGCGTACACTGCAACGTTGCGCATTACGTTGTATGAATTTCGTTTGAGAAGATCGTTTGGGATAGCTTCAGCTATTTCCGGTGCGGGTGAAACCTTAGGACTCGCTTCACCGAACAGGCGGTCGTTGAAATCGGATCAGTCGATTTGCGCTTTCCGAAGAATTTTCGAATTTTCGAATTTTCACGAGCTTGAGGAAACAATTGCTGATCTTGCCTCTCATGGCAAGAAGAAAAAAAATTAATGCTATTTCTTTGTTTCCACGCGGGTCCACATTTATATTTCCGCTGAAAGGTTAAAACGCTGTTCCACTCGACGAGTTCAATTCGCGCGTGACCGATTGCAAAAACTCATCCGCACAGGAAGAAACAACAAACGTTGTTGACGCGCGTAATAGTAAACTATCGGCTGTTCTCCGATTTTATTTCAGCCGCATCTCGCGCATTCGCCGATACCCGGCCTGTCGTATTTCCTCTCACTGTGACTTTATATTGCCGAACTTCCGCAGAATGTCAAACGTAAAGTAGTAAAGGAGAGGAAAACATCTCGAACTTAAAGCTAGATCTCCATGAAGCACTGAATAATTAAGCGGGGGGGGGGGGGAGCAGTTGAAACGGCAGCAGTCATCTTGCTCGAAATATGGCAAGAATTCGCAGCACGCTATATACTCTTCCGACGAAGGCGCTCCTTTACCTTGGCAAGATTCACTGAATAGTCGTGGAAATAGGTCACTGCATTCGCATACATGCCGAGCCACTCGAGCCACGTAGCGGATGCGCAATTAATTATACAAAGAAAATAAAAAGATGGAATACCTGAGTCTCGCCGAGGGAATCTATGAGCGTCAAGCGTGAAAGAAATACAGGAGCGTCCTCGCAAAATTCATAACCGAACGTAACTGAGAATTTATTTAACCATTTCTCGCTACCTCGTTGCACGACTCGTCAATAATACATAACGCCACTCACGTGCGAGAACTATAAGCCCACCGACAAATAACGCGATCTATTTTTACGCGGAGCGGTCGAACAGTAACAGGTCTGTGAAGAAGGAAAATTTACGCAAGGGCAAAGATGTTTATTTACTCCTTTTAGATTTGTTTGGCTTCCGTTGCGGATGCAACACCGAGATCGTAGTGTAAATTTGGACAATTCTCATGAAAAATGACAGGTCGGACACTTTAACCGCTCTCTGGCACTTCTAATGTTAAAGTACGCTCAAAACGTGTCGACCAAGCGGACAAAGAATGGAAAGGTCGAGAGTGCAAATGTGCCCGGTAAATGTGCCGGTAACATTCTCGCGCGAGAAACGCAAAAATGCGAGTCGGAAATATACGAGTTTCTCGATGTAACGTATCATCGACATGATATCCCGGTGGCATGTAGAGCGGAGAAGGACACTTTCCTGACGGCAATTGGAGACAAACTGCTGCGGCAGCCGGTAAAACGAAAGGTAAGCGCCCGAGGAGACTGAGAGACTGCTCGGAGTAAGCAATGGCAGCTCTCTGTGCTAGCCGAGCTAGTAACGCAAATGCATACAGCCTGGTGCGCAAGTACATCTGCGATTGTATCGAGTGCACAATATCGCAGCTCGTCGCGCAAGCCGCATAAAGAGGAATATATCCGGGACTGATGAAATTAGAAATGGAACTTAAACCGAAATTGCGCACTGCACACATGTTCCGAACACACTGCACTTCCTCCTCGCTTCTTCTCTCCGTGTAATAACGCCGCAGTGGCAGCAACGACAACAGCAGCGGAACTCGTTTTCAGATAATAAAGCACTTTGATTAGCGAACATATCGTTGCTCGATTTAAGTAATAAAACGCGCATGACAATGTGTGTTTAAATTATCGAATGCGCGTATTTAAATTATTGAGCGGATTCTCTGATTCCTCTCTCTCCCTCTCTCTCTCTCTCTCTCTTCTCTCTCTCTCTCTCGCTCGTTTGCTCGTTCGCTCAACCTCACCCTCCTTGGAGGGAACGCCGTTGTTCTTCGGCTTTCGCTATTATCGCGATCCACTCACCGTCGTTATCAATGGGAAGTGCACTGTACATGCACCGGCGAACTATTAGTTTGCAGAGTGTTCGCGCCAGGGTGACCTCGTCGTATAGTGACGCAGCAGGGATTGTAGTACTATCCTCGGGTTGCGGGACGAAATTCTCCTCTCCGTTTCGGGAGCGGA
>NW_020230280.1:0-200000 GCF_003227715.2 Harpegnathos saltator
CGCTCGGCCCTAACGATATCTGATATTTAGTGGAGTATATCATGTCAGCAGAGATTTCGCAAGCGTTTGCTTACTGCGCGTGCGTGGAAAAAATCTTGCCAAAGCACATCACTGCGACGCGCGATCGCGAGGCGTTATCGGCAAAAATCTGTAAAGTCTTACGACAAAAAATGTGAAACGCGTCGTTCAAAGACACGTCTGTAACACAATTTTCTTACGCTCGAAGCCTTTGTCACAAGTTTAAAAAACGAGGCCCTCGATTGAATAAAGTCCGCTTGGAATGAAATAAAACGCGTCGCATTTTCTTTGTTTATTTCCCGATTCGCGAAATTTCGCTCCCAATGAGCCGTCGCTCGATACTAATGAGAAAACTCGCTTTTTGTTACAGATCTGCTGGAGTTTGCGGCCACGCGGTAGTTGCGGTTACCGGGACGCAGTTTCGACGGACGCCGATGCCGCACCGGAGGATCCGGTTCGGGCCGAGCGGAGTCAGCTTGAAGGTGAGGTTCACCGATCGTTTGTACACTTCTTCTTGATTCATTGCGATCGAAAACCGAGTTTGAAATAAAAACCGTTGAATTACGATGCAAAAGGTCAACGTTTGCATCTGCGCGCGCGCTTCCGCGAAACTGAACTCAACCAAACTTCTAACCTAACGATTTAACTAACGAAACTATACTTTTTGTTACAGATCCGCAGCAGAACGCGGCTGACTCTGGCTGCTGTGTATCGGTGAGTCAGAAAAGAAAAGCCATTTTTATGGTGATGGGTATTTGCGATACCTTCACGGAAAAGACTTCCCTAATCGACTGACTTCTTTTTCGATTGGCCGCTCTTTCCTTACGAGCAATGTTCGCGTTCGACGATAAACAAATAATCGGCGATCATCTCGAAATTCGCGTCGCGAATTTATTATGCGCGCACGCACACGCATATGGTTGATGTAATTTGCGGCGCGATGAGATCGCCGCCGCGATCCTCGTGAAAACAAGAGCGTGTGTAGTTTGCAAGGCTGATCGATCGAGAAAGAAAGGTCACCGCACGAACTTGCGAATACGTCACGTACGAGTACCGAAGTAGCCGATAAGGCCGCCTTAATAACGCCGATTTTTCAATCGCGAATCGTCTATCCACCGATATCCAACGATTAATACAGACGTATCGGCGACGAGGGAGCACTGCGATTAGCATCTCTCGTCGACGCGAGATCCGATCGATTTAAACGCCATTTCCCGCCGCGAGCTCTCCACCGCCGGCCGCTTCCGCGTCCCTTTTCACTGATACGTGTTAGCGTGCCACTTGCGTTGCATTTTGCGACCGGTCGTTCCGTCCGATTTACTCGCACGAGCAGGCTGCAGACTGCCGTTTCCGCAAGCCGCGACGTCGCCCCTCGTAATCATCCTTTTCCCTCGATTCTCGAGGGCGCGCGTTCGCTCGCTCGTGCTAATTGAAATTCTCCGCGATGTTATTTGTTGTGTTATCATTACGTTGCAGCCGCGATTCCAGCGCGATTGTTGCGCGAGCTGTTTGTTTGCTCGATAAACCCGCGCGCGGCTGCGTCCGCTTCCGCCCGGGCGGAGAAAGAATCGACATTAGCGCGTAATTGTTAATTGCGGCTTGTTCATTTCCGATAAAGTTCCGCCCGCCAGTCGCGGCCAATCGCCGCGGCCAACCACGGTAATTGCAATTATCATCGATACGGGGGAAACGCGGGGACAGGCATGTCCCGTACGGGGTTGTTCTTACGAGAGTCTCGGGAAGATTTCGTCGCCACCCCCCGCGCGGATCGGTTCACGCGAGTCATTTGGCGCGTAATCACACGCCGCGCGTGTATGTATATTCGCTTAACGATGCGTTAATCCGCGCTTTCCCTGGTCGCGCGATTGCATAATCCATTTCTATTTATTTATTTCTTTTCGCCCGAGCAATCAGTTTGTCCGGCTGAACTTGCTTTTGCATTTAACCGGTAACGAGCCTCGCGTAATTGTGCGCGCGTGTGCGCTCGGAAGTCGGGCGATACGTAGAAAATACGGTGCTCGTTACATCACAATTACCCGAGCGTGAACGCATCGCGACTATCCGAGCGTGCGAGTAATAAAATTTCGCATACACCGAAATGTCGGGCGTTGCAACGCGCGCGCGCGCGCCTGTGTGGGTACCGAGTGATTTCACGTGTATAAAATTATAAAACTCGAATACCCTCCACCCCCCCTGCCCCGTATACGCACTAAGGGAAATTTAGTTGATGGTATATTACCGCGTTATCGCCGTGCGGTATTCAGACCTTCAATGTTAGCCCCGAAATTATGAATAATCGCTTAGCAGTTTTTATTCACAAAAAAGAATTCTCTTCGAGATTCTCGTCGACGTGCGGGGATCGTCCCTTTGCCGCGATGTGTGCGTCTCTAGGATGAATGAAAAGCTGAGTATTATCGTGATTTTATTTTCCGAAACGTTTGCATCTGTGAAGCGTTCGGGAATTACGGATTTAAAGACGCGCGGAGGAGAGTTTGCGCGACGGTTTTCCCCAACAGCAGCTGCAATTCTCAGTTTACTCGATTACCCGTTAATTTAGCTCAACGTCCCGACTCGCGCGTTTCTCGCGTCGTCCGATAACATTGTTGAGAGGCCGATATCGCGGCGACGACGACGAAAGGGCCGACTGAGAGCCGCCTCGCCGTGCTGTCGTGTCGTAATTAAGATTTACCGTCCTTCGTGGAGTCCTTCGCGCCTTTAGGCCGGCGACACTCCAAGTCATCCTAACTCGCCATATACGAGCCTCCGAAAGTCGTGAGGCGAACGCGAGAGAGCAAATGGGGCGAGGAAAGGAGGAAAATGGCACGGGAGAGGAAAGCAGCGGTACTCACCGACTAGAATAAGGATAAATGCTGGATCGAGCGCGATGTTTGTGAGGCGGGACAGGTTGTTGAAGGTGTCCTTTTCGGTCCATGCCCAGACACCCACCCCCATAATGCCCAGACCGAGCCACTGTAACACAGAGAGAAAGAGGAGATGGGATTTAGCCGAAACGAATATATATATATATATATATACATGTATATTTTATCATATTTTATATTTGTATTACATACATGCACACATATTTGATTATTATGATACACCGCCGGCAAACTCCGGCCGGCCGGGATTTATCCCAAACTGTTTCGGAGCCTTGCTTATTCACGAAATGTGCTTTACAATTATTTCAGTTATGCCGCAAAACCAACGACATTTTTGATAATAATGCACCTCGCTCGACAAGATCCGCTGTTGCGCGTATCATCGCGGCAATGTCAGGGGCTGAAAATTTTATTATTACTCTCTATATATTTTTATGTCACACGCGCTTGCTTATTATTATATCTCGCCGGCAAGCTCCGGCCGGCCGGGATTTATCCCGAACTGTTTCGGAGCCTTGCTTATTCACGAAATGTGCTTTACAATTATTTCAATTACGTCGTAAAACCAACGACGCTTTTGATAATAATGCACCTCGCTCGACAAGATTCGTTGTCGCGCGTATCATCGCGAATATGTCAGGGGCTAAAAATTTTATATTTTTACTCTCTATATATTTATATATTTATATATGTACTTGCTTATTACTACACCTCGCCGGTAAGCTCCAGCCGGCCGGGAGATTACCCCGAACTATTTCGGAGCGTTAGTCACTTGCGAATCGCGCCTTATGATTATCCTTTATTTACCCCTAAAGAGAATAACGATATTTTTGATAATAATATATCTCGCTCGACGAGATATAGCTCATATCATCGTGGGCTGAATGTCAGACTGAAAATTTTATTGGGTTGGCAACTAAGTGATTGCGGATTTTTGTCGACAGATGGATTTTACACTTTCTTTTGTTTCGTTAACGTGTTCAAAGTACCTAACCTATATTTTTTTCTTATTGTTTGGACTTGTACCTTTCATTTAGTACAAAAATTATATCGATTAGTTCTTTAGTTTTGTTTTCATCCCAATTTAAAAATAGAAGAGCAAGACGTGCACTTCAGACATATTTTATTGTATTATTTCCGAATAGGCAAGAAGGCATCGCAAGCACACAAGAAGTTATGTGCCGTATATGGGAATGAAACCTTGAAAGAAAGGCAGTGTCAAAATTGGTTTGCCAGATTTCGTTCTGGTGATTTTTCATTGAAAAATGCTCAACGATCTGGCCGTCCAGTTGAAGTCGATGAGACCCATATCAAGGCCATTATCGATTCAGATCGTCATAGCACAACACGTGATATTGCAGAGAAGCTCAATCTGTATCGCATACATGCATTGAAAAAAATTTTAAAAAGCAAATTTTAAATTTTGAATTTTCATTCTTATTTAAAATCCGCAATCACTTAGTTGCCAACCCAATATTACGTGACACATCTTTATGTTCTATTCCCGGCAAATGCGGTTATATGTATCTGCATTATATATATTTGATTATTATTATTATTATTACATATCGTCGGCAAGCTCCGACCGACTGATAAACGATTCATTTCGGAGTCTTAAATATTACCAATGGCACTCTGCAATCATTTCATTACTTATCTCGAACGTCCTCGCTGTAAATATCCTTGCACATCCTTCCCTTTTAGATTCGATTCGGCACATATTATCGCGAGATCTCGGTGCGTTTTGGCTAAAAAAATCTCGCGAAATTTCCGTGCATTCTCATCATATCAAGCGACCGCGGATGAAACCATCGATTCTCAATCAGACACGCGAAATCGAAGTCTCGATGAAACAGATCGCGCATGATTGCCCGATTGCGAATAATGAGACGGGCCCGCGGAAAAGGAAGAAAAGGGAGGAAAATCGAGTGGCGTTAGTACCAGGTCCTCTTAACCAGGTCCTCGACAGCTTTTCGCACGCCTTGTCGCGCTTCAAGTAGCCCACGAACGGCAACATTTGCGCAGCGCTTTTCCGCGCGCGCGGATTCTCTCGCTCGCGTTTCCCCAGGAGCTAAACAAGTCGCGCTGCTGCAGCTCGGAACGAATTGGCCGGGCCGCGAAAGCGGAGCACACACAGCTTGTGCTCGCCGACGCTCGTCGGGGATGAATGATCGTAAAATCGCGGACTTCCCGGCGCGTCGATGCGGCAGTAATCAAGTTTGAAAGTTTAATCCTCGCGCGGCGCACTGCTTGCGCCGATCGGCGATTTGTCGCCATTCGAAATTCAAGCGTTTCTCGTCATTCCGCCGTCGACCGCTCTTTTATTTCGTTATTCCGCCAACGATTGACGCGCGAGAAGCGTTCTCGAGGCGACGGTCGATCGCCTCGCACGAACGCGTGATTTAACTTCGTTAATCAAAGAGAAGAGAGAGAGAGAGAGGAGGGTGGGTAGGGAGGGAGGGAGAAAGAGAGAGAGAGAGAGAGCGGCGCGCGATGCAGCTCTAATATTAGCCCGGCCAAGGCAGCGCCGGCGACCGCATTTGCCGGGAATAGATTGATATTCGGCGTCGCGCGCGCATTTGCCGACGTGAAATCCAAGCAATTACCAATGACACACGTAACGCGCGCCTCGCGTGACAGCGCCGACTTAACTCGAAGTAGCTGCAGCACCTGAGGCTGCGCCCGATAACGCGCGTGCATCTCGCGGGCTAAATCGCCTCTAATCCCCCCGGGTGTTCAGTTTATGACAGCACGCGCGACTAACCCTGCTTTCGCATTACGTTCGATCATTCCTATCCACCTATGGGTGCCGTATTTGCCGCGGAATACAGACGCACCGCGACGAATTAAAACACGGCGAGCCTCGATCGGCAGGAGCGGAACTAATCAGATACGTCGGGCTACTTATTTATCGACTCGAACGAGCGTTTTCCCGCTGAGAAGCGGGGATGGAAAAACATAAACAGTAGACAAATTAATCTGTCACAGTTGGATATTTTTGGACTAGAAGAATAATCGATTTCGTCAATTCTTTTACCGCTTACGTCTTGTACTGTTTAAGTTTATCTGTCCTAACATCGTTGTGTTTACGGTTAAGAAGTTAGAAATCACATTTTTCGGCGTCGAATTGACTGTTTTTCTATTCGAGGAGGAGTCGATCTATCGAGTTGGATGAATCCGTCATTTACGCGGTATTGTTCCGGGGAACATTGCGCGGCAGTATTACCAAATCTTTATTTTCCTTGCATCCTTAAAAAATATAGCGAAATTGTTCGTGTGACTGTTGAGATCTTTTCGTGTTGTTCGTATATATCGCGGATGACGGTAAAAGCATCCTGTGAACCAGACTTCTCGCCGGTTGAGGGCATCAATTATTGGCCGATCGACGTGTACTGACAAATGGAAAAAAAAAAAACAAAGAGAGCGCGGGTCAAACGGTCTTCCGTCGCTTTCCGCGCGCGCGCGCACCTCCCTCTCTTTCTCTCTTTTGAAAGACGTATGAATAATTTTTTCCGTTCCACCGCGCGGCCCGTGTTGGCGTCGGCGTCGGTTTTTTATTTGCGTCGGCGGTCAGTCGTTAATAAAAATCGTCGCCCGAGAGCGGCGACGGTATATCGCCTCTTGGACGCCGCTCGGACGATGCAATCGTCCCGGAATTGCGCCATGCAACTTTGATGCGCGCGCGCGCGCGCGAAAGAGAGAGAGAGAGAGAGGAGAGCCATGGCTTTTCGGCGAAAAGAGCGAATTACGGGGCGAGACACAAAGAGAGACAAAGAAAGAGAGGAAATGCGAGAGAATTGAGAAGCGAGTTGGGAACGACAAAATTGGCCGAAAGAAAGAACGTTTGATCAGGGTTGACGCACACCCCTTATATACGGTATATACATACATACATACGACGTTATTAGACAACGCGATAACAAATTTCGCGCCCGTCCCGTTATCTCCGACGCACGTGTGTCACGAACAGGGTTGGGGCGTCGCGTGTCAGCCCGGCTGACTGCAAACAATTTCTCAGCGACACATAATTCACGATCGAGCGACCCCTCGCGATCACGCTCATGACGTCGGGGGCGCGAAGGTGACGCCGATGGCGTGAGTGACGTGTGTCCCCCTTCGCGCCTATTATATCGAGATAAAAATATAGTTGCAAACGAGCGACGAGAGTTAACGCGAAAATTAATGTCACGGCACGGCCTGCTTTTACGCCGCCGCCCGGCGTGGCGCGAGCCGCGTGATTTTCGCGCGGATGCAACCTTATCGGACCCTGCCGGAAAAGTCTCTCCCTCCTCTCGCCGCCCTTTTCCGACCTCTTCGCTCCCTTGGCCGACGCGGGGTGCGAATATTCGCGCGAAATGTGCGATAGACAATACGAAGCACTGCTGCGCTGGGAGCGCGAGAACCGTCGGCGAAAGGCGTCTCCCTCTTGACTGATCAGAATGCAATTCGCGACGAGCGCGAAAAGCGCGAGATTTCATTTCGCGACGGTGCGAGACAAAGCGATGAGTGAGACGCGGCCGTCTCCCATGTGTGCGTGCGTATTTATCGGCGACAAAGCATCGCGCGTGCACTTATGGTTTTCGCCACCCCCTGCCGACCAATCGATACACCAGTCGTCTTCGCCGTGTGCGTCCGGACACGTGCGTTCTCTCCTTCCCGCCGGTCACGCTGCGCCCGGACCTTCAACTCCGCCGTCGCGACCCTGGCAACCCCGCGTTCCTTCGCCCAAGCTGGCTCCGTTTTCTAATTAATCTTCGCAATCTAGCCGGGGATATTTGTGCGCTCGAATCGGTCGCTCTCTCCCTCTCTCTCTCTCTCTCTCTCTCTCTCTCGAGAGAGAGAGAGAGAGAGAGAGAGAGAGAGGCAGCCGCGTGAAGTGTACGCGATTAAATTTTCATTATGAAATTATTATTATTGTTGTCGTTATTATACATTCGCATACACGATATAACCGCGCGCGGATCTCGCGCGAATGGAACCAAGCACTGCCGCGGCCGCGGGCCATTTAACGTTAACAGTTATTTTCCCCCGAGCCAATTAACGAGAAAACGGTAGCGGCGGTGATGTTTCGACGACGGCGAGAGAGCCGCGGGGAAATAAAAGCGGCGGAAACAAGTTTCGGAAAAAATAACACGATATCGACATGGCGGCGCGATCCAGGCGGGATGCAACTTTTCCTTTGAACGAACGCTGCTGGCGCGTTCTGGCGGCGGCGGCGGCGGCGGCGGCGGCGGTGGCGACGGGTAAATAAAATGTTTTTGTTGTGCGGAGTTAATATTTTTCTAACGGGTCTTTATCCGCGTGGTATTTTCACAGCGTGGCGCGTGTTCCGCCACCCGGCCACCAGCTTCGCGTAACAATACCCCAAACGCGCTGCCCGCGATATTAATTTTTCAAACGATCGTGCTCGAATACACATGCGGAAATGTCGGTAATATTAAAAATTCGCCACTCTCAGACACGATGCAATACACAATGCACCGCGCGAGCGCGCGCGCATTCGTGCCGTGTAACACGAACAACGGAAGCGGCGGATCGCGATGCATAAAGGCTCGCGCGCGCTCGCGGAAATTTAATAAATTTAATAAATGCGGGGTTAAAGTACGCCGAGTTAACCCCGCCGCGCATAAACGGCGCGGTATCAATCGAGCCTCGCTCGGCGAACGCGCTTTTTGCTCACTCGTGCGAGTAAACGCGCGACCGTTGTTGGCCATTTCGAATCGCGCTGACTCGATCGGAGGAGCAATTTCCGTGAATCTCAACCCTATCGCGAATATCCTGCGGACTCGGAGGAGGACGACACTGCGCGCAGACAGCATTGCTTTATCCTTGGCCCAGCGAATGGCGGACTTGATGCAATTTTCTCCACGTTGAGCTGTCCTCGAAAGACGGCGATTCCGTCGGAGGGAATTTGCGGATTAACGTGGAATCGAAATCTCGACTCGGGTGGCCAATAATGATATACCGGGATTGACTGCATCCATCTGTTCTGCTCGAATTCGGCTTGCGCGACGCGCAAATTTTCGGGCCGAACTGTGTCGCGACGCGGTCGCACGCTCCGTATGTGTCTGTAATTTGGAGTCACCTCCCACACACACACACACACACACACACACCACACACACACACACACACACGCACGCACGCACGCGCACACACACACAACGCACGCACACACGCACAGTATATATATACACACACGTCCGTCGATGACTCGGATCCGTGATTAAATCAACCTTCGTGATTAGCCACACGGTAATCGCGGCTTTTTCGAGCCCGACCTCGCAGCCGAGTCGTGCGAAAACGCGTAAAATCGCGCGAGCGAACGTGAGCACGGTCAGCTGGCTGGAAAATGCGCGGCTCGTTTCGCTCGCGCTAACGAGCGCGGTTAACGCTCGTAATTATCGGCGGCCGGATTCATTTGCAAGACGAGAGTCTCCCTCCCTTTATCTCTCTCATTATTCCTCCTCTGCCTCGTTATTTCCGCTCTACATTTCTGATACATGGACGACCCTCATACTCCCAATTGAGAAGTGCTGAGACAGAATGATAGTGATTTATGCGGAGAACGACTATTCTGTCGTTGCAACGATGAATCGGCCGCCTGAGTGAATTACGAGCGTTAACCGCTCTCAGGTGTAGCGCTCGAGCGAGATATCACGAGCGCGCCGCGTGACAGATTTTCCAGCAGCTGGACCGTGCTCCACGTTTTCACATCGGCGCGGATTTTAACGCGTTTTCGCCGACCGGCTGCGAAAGGTGCCGGGCTCGAAAAGCCGCGATTTACGTGGTGTAATCACGAATGGTTGAATTAATTCAGATCCGAAGTCAATCCGACGGACGGTGTGTATATATATATGTTGACGTGTTGTGCATATGCGGTGTTGTGTGGTGTGTCCGTAGGAAACGTTACCTCGATATCTGCCCTGCAATCGGCACGCCTAGTTATTCACGATCGATATCCAGTAAGCAGAGTGCGTGTGTGCGTGCGTGTGTGTGTGTGTTGTGTGTTGTGTGTGTGTGTGTGTGTGGGAGGTGACTCCAAATTACAGACACATACGAGAGCGTGCGACCGCGTCGCGACACAGTTCGGCCCGAAAATTTGCGCGTCGCGCAAGCCGAATTCGAGCAGAACAGATGGATGCAGTCAATCCCGGTATATCATTATTGGCCACCCGAGTCGAGATTTCGATTCCACGTTAATCCCGCAAATTCCCTCCGACGGAATCGCCGTCTTTCGAGGACAGCTCAACGTGGAGAAAATTGCATCAAGTCCGCCATTCGCTGGGCCAAGGATAAAGCAATGCTGTCTGCGCGCAGTGTCGTCCTCCTCCGAGTCCGCAGGATATTCGCGATAGGGTTGAGATTCACGGAAATTGCTCCTCCGATCGAGTCAGCGCGATTCGAAATGGCCAACAACGGTCGCGCGTTTACTCGCACGAGTGAGCAAAAAGCGCGTTCGCCGAGCGAGGCTCGATTGATACCGCGCCGTTTATGCGCGGCGGGGTTAACTCGGCGTACTTTAACCCCGCATTTATTAAATTTATTAAATTTCCGCGAGCGCGCGCGAGCCTTTATGCATCGCGATCCGCCGCTTCCGTTGTTCGTGTTACACGGCACGAATGCGCGCGCGCTCGCGCGGTGCATTTGTGTATTGCATCGTGTCTGAGAGTGGCGAATTTTTAATATTACCGACATTTCCGCATGTGTATTCGAGCACGATCGTTTGAAAAATTAATATCGCGGGCAGCGCGTTTGGGGTATTGTTACGCGAAGCTGGTGGCCGGGTGGCGGAACACGCGCCACGCTGTGAAAATACCACGCGGATAAAGACCCGTTAGAAAAATATTAACTCCGCACAACAAACATTTTATTTACCCGTCGCCACCGCCGCCGCCGCCGCCGCCGCCGCCGCCAGAACGCGCCAGCAGCGTTCGTTCAAAGGAAAAGTTGCATCCCGCCTGGATCGCGCCGCCATGTCGATATCGTGTTATTTTTTCCGAAACTTGTTTCCGCCGCTTTTATTTCCCGCGCCGGCTCTCTCGCCGTCGTCGAAACATCACCGCCGCTACCGTTTTCTCGTTAATTGGCTCGGGGGAAAATAACTGTTAACGTTTAAATGGCCCGCGGCCGCGGCAGTGCTTGTTCCATTCGCGCGAGATCCGCGCGCGGTTATATCGTGTATGCGAATGTATAATAACGACAACAATAATAATAATTTCATAATGAAAATTTAATCGCGTACACTTCACGCGGCTGCCTCTCTCTCTCTCTCTCTCTCTCTCTCTCTCTCGAGAGAGAGAGAGAGAGAGAGAGAGAGAGGGAGAGAGCGACCGATTCGAGCGCACAAATATCCCCGGCTAGATTGCGAAGATTAATTAGAAAACGGAGCCAGCTTGGGCGAAGGAACGCGGGGTTGCCAGGGTCGCGACGGCGGAGTTGAAGGTCCGGGCGCAGCGTGACCGGCGGGAAGGAGAGAACGCACGTGTCCGGACGCACACGGCGAAGACGACTGGTGTATCGATTGGTCGGCAGGGGGTGGCGAAAACCATAAGTGCACGCGCGATGCTTTGTCGCCGATAAATACGCACGCACACATGGGAGACGGCCGCGTCTCACTCATCGCTTTGTCTCGCACCGTCGCGAAATGAAATCTCGCGCTTTTCGCGCTCGTCGCGAATTGCATTCTGATCAGTCAAGAGGGAGACGCCTTTCGCCGACGGTTCTCGCGCTCCCAGCGCAGCAGTGCTTCGTATTGTCTATCGCACATTTCGCGCGAATATTCGCACCCCGCGTCGGCCAAGGGAGCGAAGAGGTCGGAAAAGGGCGGCGAGAGGAGGGAGAGACTTTTCCGGCAGGGTCCGATAAGGTTGCATCCGCGCGAAAATCACGCGGCTCGCGCCACGCCGGGCGGCGGCGTAAAAGCAGGCCGTGCCGTGACATTAATTTTCGCGTTAACTCTCGTCGCTCGTTTGCAAACTATATTTTTATCTCGATATAATAGGCGCGAAAGGGGGACACACGTCACTCACGCCATCGGCGTCACCTTCGCGCCCCCGACGTCATGAGCGTGATCGCGAGGGGTCGCTCGATCGTGAATTATGTGTCGCTGAGAAATTGTTTGCAGTCAGCCGGGCTGACACGCGACGCCCCGACCCTGTTCGTGACACACGTGCGTCGGAGATAACGGGACGGGCGCGAAATTTGTTATCGCGTTGTCTAATAACGTCGTATGTATGTATGTATATACCGTATATAAGGGGTGTGCGTCAACCCTGATCAAACGTTCTTTCTTTCGGCCAATTTTGTCGTTCCCAACTCGCTTCTCAATTCTCTCGCATTTCCTCTCTTTCTTTGTCTCTCTTTGTGTCTCGCCCCGTAATTCGCTCTTTTCGCCGAAAAGCCATGGCTCTCCTCTCTCTCTCTCTCTCTTTCGCGCGCGCGCGCGCGCATCAAAGTTGCATGGCGCAATTCCGGGACGATTGCATCGTCCGAGCGGCGTCCAAGAGGCGATATACCGTCGCCGCTCTCGGGCGACGATTTTTATTAACGACTGACCGCCGACGCAAATAAAAAACCGACGCCGACGCCAACACGGGCCGCGCGGTGGAACGGAAAAAATTATTCATACGTCTTTCAAAAGAGAGAAAGAGAGGGAGGTGCGCGCGCGCGCGGAAAGCGACGGAAGACCGTTTGACCCGCGCTCTCTTTGTTTTTTTTTTTTTCCATTTGTCAGTACACGTCGATCGGCCAATAATTGATGCCCTCAACCGGCGAGAAGTCTGGTTCACAGGATGCTTTTACCGTCATCCGCGATATATACGAACAACACGAAAAGATCTCAACAGTCACACGAACAATTTCACTATATTTTTTAAGGATGCAAGGAAAATAAAGATTTGGTAATACTGCCGCGCAATGTTCCCCGGAACAATACCGCGTAAATGACGGATTCATCCAACTCGATAGATCGACTCCTCCTCGAATAGAAAAACAGTCAATTCGACGCCGAAAAATGTGATTTCTAACTTCTTAACCGTAAACACAACGATGTTAGGACAGATAAACTTAAACAGTACAAGACGTAAGCGGTAAAAGAATTGACGAAATCGATTATTCTTCTAGTCCAAAAATATCCAACTGTGACAGATTAATTTGTCTACTGTTTATGTTTTTCCATCCCCGCTTCTCAGCGGGAAAACGCTCGTTCGAGTCGATAAATAAGTAGCCCGACGTATCTGATTAGTTCCGCTCCTGCCGATCGAGGCTCGCCGTGTTTTAATTCGTCGCGGTGCGTCTGTATTCCGCGGCAAATACGGCACCCATAGGTGGATAGGAATGATCGAACGTAATGCGAAAGCAGGGTTAGTCGCGCGTGCTGTCATAAACTGAACACCCGGGGGGGATTAGAGGCGATTTAGCCCGCGAGATGCACGCGCGTTATCGGGCGCAGCCTCAGGTGCTGCAGCTACTTCGAGTTAAGTCGGCGCTGTCACGCGAGGCGCGCGTTACGTGTGTCATTGGTAATTGCTTGGATTTCACGTCGGCAAATGCGCGCGCGACGCCGAATATCAATCTATTCCCGGCAAATGCGGTCGCCGGCGCTGCCTTGGCCGGGCTAATATTAGAGCTGCATCGCGCGCCGCTCTCTCTCTCTCTCTCTTTCTCCCTCCCTCCCTACCCACCCTCCTCTCTCTCTCTCTCTTCTCTTTGATTAACGAAGTTAAATCACGCGTTCGTGCGAGGCGATCGACCGTCGCCTCGAGAACGCTTCTCGCGCGTCAATCGTTGGCGGAATAACGAAATAAAAGAGCGGTCGACGGCGGAATGACGAGAAACGCTTGAATTTCGAATGGCGACAAATCGCCGATCGGCGCAAGCAGTGCGCCGCGCGAGGATTAAACTTTCAAACTTGATTACTGCCGCATCGACGCGCCGGGAAGTCCGCGATTTTACGATCATTCATCCCCGACGAGCGTCGGCGAGCACAAGCTGTGTGTGCTCCGCTTTCGCGGCCCGGCCAATTCGTTCCGAGCTGCACCAGCGCGACTTGTTTAGCTCCTGGGGAAACGCGAGCGAGAGAATCCGCGCGCGCGGAAAAGCGCTGCGCAAATGTTGCCGTTCGTGGGCTACTTGAAGCGCGACAAGGCGTGCGAAAAGCTGTCGAGGACCTGGTTAAGAGGACCTGGTACTAACGCCACTCGATTTTCCTCCCTTTTCTTCCTTTTCCGCGGGCCCGTCTCATTATTCGCAATCGGGCAATCATGCGCGATCTGTTTCATCGAGACTTCGATTTCGCGTGTCTGATTGAATCGACGCGCGCATGGTTTCATCCGCGGTCGCTTGATATGATGAGAATGCACGGAAATTTCGCGAGATTTTTTTAGCCAAAACGCACCGAGATCTCGCGATAATATGTGCCGAATCGAATCTAAAAGGGAAGGATGTGCAAGGATATTTACAGCGAGGACGTTCGCACGAGATAAGTAATGAAATGATTGCAGAGTGCCATTGGTAATATTTAAGACTCCGAAATGAATCGTTTATCAGTCGGTCGGAGCTTGCCGACGATATGTAATAATAATAATAATAATCAAATATATATAATGCAGATACATATAACCGCATTTGCCGGGAATAGAACATAAAGATGTGTCACGTAATATTGGGTTGGCAACTAAGTGATTGCGGATTTTAAATAAGAATGAAAATTCAAAATTTAAAATTTGCTTTTTAAAATTTTTTTCAATGCATGTATGCGATACAGATTGAGCTTCTCTGCAATATCACGTGTTGTGCTATGACGATCTGAATCGATAATGGCCTTGATATGGGTCTCATCGACTTCAACTGGACGGCCAGATCGTTGAGCATTTTTCAATGAAAAATCACCAGAACGAAATCTGGCAAACCAATTTTGACACTGCCTTTCTTTCAAGGTTTCATTCCCATATACGGCACATAACTTCTTGTGTGCTTGCGATGCCTTCTTGCCTATTCGGAAATAATACAATAAAATATGTCTGAAGTGCACGTCTTGCTCTTCTATTTTTAAATTGGGATGAAAACAAAACTAAAGAACTAATCGATATAATTTTTGTACTAAATGAAAGGTACAAGTCCAAACAATAAGAAAAAAATATAGGTTAGGTACTTTGAACACGTTAACGAAACAAAAGAAAGTGTAAAATCCATCTGTCGACAAAATCCGCAATCACTTAGTTGCCAACCCAATAAAATTTTCAGTCTGACATTCAGCCCACGATGATATGAGCTATATCTCGTCGAGCGAGATATATTATTATCAAAAATATCGTTATTCTCTTTAGGGGTAAATAAAGGATAATCATAAGGCGCGATTCGCAAGTGACTAACGCTCCGAAATAGTTCGGGGTAATCTCCCGGCCGGCTGGAGCTTACCGGCGAGGTGTAGTAATAAGCAAGTACATATATAAATATATAAATATATAGAGAGTAAAAATATAAAATTTTTAGCCCCTGACATATTCGCGATGATACGCGCGACAACGAATCTTGTCGAGCGAGGTGCATTATTATCAAAAGCGTCGTTGGTTTTACGACGTAATTGAAATAATTGTAAAGCACATTTCGTGAATAAGCAAGGCTCCGAAACAGTTCGGGATAAATCCCGGCCGGCCGGAGCTTGCCGGCGAGATATAATAATAAGCAAGCGCGTGTGACATAAAAATATATAGAGAGTAATAATAAAATTTTCAGCCCCTGACATTGCCGCGATGATACGCGCAACAGCGGATCTTGTCGAGCGAGGTGCATTATTATCAAAAATGTCGTTGGTTTTGCGGCATAACTGAAATAATTGTAAAGCACATTTCGTGAATAAGCAAGGCTCCGAAACAGTTTGGGATAAATCCCGGCCGGCCGGAGTTTGCCGGCGGTGTATCATAATAATCAAATATGTGTGCATGTATGTAATACAAATATAAAATATGATAAAATATACATGTATATATATATATATATATATATTCGTTTCGGCTAAATCCCATCTCCTCTTTCTCTCTGTGTTACAGTGGCTCGGTCTGGGCATTATGGGGGTGGGTGTCTGGGCATGGACCGAAAAGGACACCTTCAACAACCTGTCCCGCCTCACAAACATCGCGCTCGATCCAGCATTTATCCTTATTCTAGTCGGTGAGTACCGCTGCTTTCCTCTCCCGTGCCATTTTCCTCCTTTCCTCGCCCCATTTGCTCTCTCGCGTTCGCCTCACGACTTTCGGAAGCTCGTATATGGCGAGTTAGGATGACTTGGAGTGTCGCCGGCCTAAAGGCGCGAAGGACTCCACGAAGGACGGTAAATCTTAATTACGACACGACAGCACGGCGAGGCGGCTCTCAGTCGGCCCCTTTCGTCGTCGTCGCCGCGATATCGGCCTCTCAACAATGTTATCGGACGACGCGAGAAACGCGCGAGTCGGGACGTTGAGCTAAATTAACGGGTAATCGAGTAAACTGAGAATTGCAGCTGCTGTTGGGGAAAACCGTCGCGCAAACTCTCCTCCGCGCGTCTTTAAATCCGTAATTCCCGAACGCTTCACAGATGCAAACGTTTCGGAAAATAAAATCACGATAATACTCAGCTTTTCATTCATCCTAGAGACGCACACATCGCGGCAAAGGGACGATCCCCGCACGTCGACGAGAATCTCGAAGAGAATTCTTTTTTGTGAATAAAAACTGCTAAGCGATTATTCATAATTTCGGGGCTAACATTGAAGGTCTGAATACCCGCACGGCGATAACGCGGTAATATACCATCAACTAAATTTCCCTTAGTGCGTATACGGGGCAGGGGGGGTGGAGGGTATTCGAGTTTTATAATTTTATACACGTGAAATCACTCGGTATCCACACAGGCGCGCGCGCGCGTTGCAACGCCCCGACATTTCGGTGTATGCGAAATTTTATTACTCGCACGCTCGGATAGTCGCGATGCGTTCACGCTCGGGTAATTGTGATGTAACGAGCACCGTATTTTCTACGTATCGCCCGACTTCCGAGCGCACACGCGCGCACAATTACGCGAGGCTCGTTACCGGTTAAATGCAAAAGCAAGTTCAGCCGGACAAACTGATTGCTCGGGCGAAAAGAAATAAATAAATAGAAATGGATTATGCAATCGCGCGACCAGGGAAAGCGCGGATTAACGCATCGTTAAGCGAATATACATACACGCGCGGCGTGTGATTACGCGCCAAATGACTCGCGTGAACCGATCCGCGCGGGGGGTGGCGACGAAATCTTCCCGAGACTCTCGTAAGAACAACCCCCGTACGGGACATGCCTGTCCCCGCGTTTCCCCCGTATCGATGATAATTGCAATTACCGTGGTTGGCCGCGGCGATTGGCCGCGACTGGCGGGCGGAACTTTATCGGAAATGAACAAGCCGCAATTAACAATTACGCGCTAATGTCGATTCTTTCTCCGCCCGGGCGGAAGCGGACGCAGCCGCGCGCGGGTTTATCGAGCAAACAAACAGCTCGCGCAACAATCGCGCTGGAATCGCGGCTGCAACGTAATGATAACACAACAAATAACATCGCGGAGAATTTCAATTAGCACGAGCGAGCGAACGCGCGCCCTCGAGAATCGAGGGAAAAGGATGATTACGAGGGGCGACGTCGCGGCTTGCGGAAACGGCAGTCTGCAGCCTGCTCGTGCGAGTAAATCGGACGGAACGACCGGTCGCAAAATGCAACGCAAGTGGCACGCTAACACGTATCAGTGAAAAGGGACGCGGAAGCGGCCGGCGGTGGAGAGCTCGCGGCGGGAAATGGCGTTTAAATCGATCGGATCTCGCGTCGACGAGAGATGCTAATCGCAGTGCTCCCTCGTCGCCGATACGTCTGTATTAATCGTTGGATATCGGTGGATAGACGATTCGCGATTGAAAAATCGGCGTTATTAAGGCGGCCTTATCGGCTACTTCGGTACTCGTACGTGACGTATTCGCAAGTTCGTGCGGTGACCTTTCTTTCTCGATCGATCAGCCTTGCAAACTACACACGCTCTTGTTTTCACGAGGATCGCGGCGGCGATCTCATCGCGCCGCAAATTACATCAACCATATGCGTGTGCGTGCGCGCATAATAAATTCGCGACGCGAATTTCGAGATGATCGCCGATTATTTGTTTATCGTCGACGAGCGCGAACATTGCTCGTAAGGAAAGAGCGGCCAATCGAAAAAGAAGTCAGTCGATTAGGGAAGTCTTTTCCGTGAAGGTATCGCAAATACCCATCACCATAAAAATGGCTTTTCTTTTCTGACTCACCGATACACAGCAGCCAGAGTCAGCCGCGTTCTGCTGCGGATCTGTAACAAAAAGTATAGTTTCGTTAGTTAAATCGTTAGGTTAGAAGTTTGGTTGAGTTCAGTTCGCGGAAGCGCGCGCGCAGATGCAAACGTTGACCTTTTGCCATCGTAATTCAACGGTTTTTATTTCAAACTCGGTTTTCGATCGCAATGAATCAAGAAGAAGTGTACAAACGATCGGTGAACCTCACCTTCAAGCTGACTCCGCTCGGCCCGAACCGGATCCTCCGGTGCGGCATCGGCGTCCGTCGAAACTGCGTCCCGGTAACCGCAACTACCGCGTGGCCGCAAACTCCAGCAGATCTGTAACAAAAAGCGAGTTTTCTCATTAGTATCGAGCGACGGCTCATTGGGAGCGAAATTTCGCGAATCGGGAAATAAACAAAGAAAAATGCGACGCGTTTTATTTCATTCCAAGCGGACTTTATTTCAATCGAGGGCCTCGTTTTTTAAACTTGTGAACAAAGGCTTCGAGCGTAAGAAAATTGTGTTTACACGACGTGTCTTTGAACGACGCGTTCACATTTTTGGTCGTAAGACTTTACAGATTTTTTGCCGATCAACGCCTCGCGATCGCGCGTCGCAGTGATGTGCTTTGGCAAGATTTTTTCCACGCACGCGCAGTAAGCAAACGCTTGCGAAATCTCTGCTGACATGTATATACTCCCACTAAATATCAGATATCGTTAGGGCCGAGCGTTAGAGCGTTAGATCGTTAGAGCGAGAAAAGGAGGAGGTGGAAAAAGAGAATTAGCAGGACAGAAGACATTTTCTATGAAAAAATAGAATACAATTAATAGTAACGGTATAAGAACGGTATAAAGAAATAGATTTTTTTTATTCATTACCTCTCTGCAGTCGATTTGTTATATGGTTTCCTCTTCTTTTTCTCCATGTCACTCGATATTGACGGCTGTGGATCATCCATTCTTCTTGTTCACTTTTTTCACAAAACTCGCCACAAAACATTTTCGCTGCACTACACTATACGTTACATTTCTGTCGCACAATACGGCTTCCGCGTGAAAGAAAATTTTGCCAAAGCACATCACTGGCGCGTCGCGATTCACCCGGAAAACTTGCGCGTGACGCAACTGATGGTGCCGCGATCGCAACCGAATGTGTCATAACCCACGCTCGAGACATGCCAAGGACGATTGTATTCCTCCCCTAACAAAGACACAAGGCGATACTCTTCCAATCTCAAAACGCTACCACTGCTTGCGATAGTCACAGCGCGGAAGCGAAGAAGCGCGATCGCGCGTCGCGATTCACCCGGAAAACTTGCTCGTGACACAAGCGATGTTATCGCGATCGCGACCGAATCTGTTATGACCCGTGACCGAGACACGCCAGTGTTGATATATGTCGCTTGTGTTTACGCGCGCGGCAAGGTCGGGCGTCCTTTGACGAGTCGAGTCGTGCTTACGAGATTTCCTGTATTCATTCCCCCCCATTCATCGCGCTGCGTTATCTCGAATTTAAAATCTACTTTTTCAACTCGTGTCTCCGCGATATACGCCGCGTGCTCCTGTAATGCGTATGTGTGTGTGTGTTTATGATTGTCAAATCTTAATAATTATAATTGACCTAGAATAATTTAATAATTTGGAATTTTAATATACGAGGGCAGTCTGAAAAGTTCTCGGCCTGACACATAGATGGCATTAGAAACCGTCAAATTATAATTGTATTGGAAGGTGGCATCCCTGATATAAACCCATGTAAAATTTTTTTTCGATTTGCCGAGTCATTCGAGTAGTAGCACCCAGTCTAATATTGACCTGTCACTGTCTTTTTTAAAATGGAAAAAATTGAATATCGTGCAGTGATTAAATTCTTTGTTTTGGATGGTTTAATACCAACAGAAATTCATCCGACATTGTTAAAAGTGTATAAGGATGCATCACCTTCATTTTCCACTGTGAAAAAATGGGCTGCTCCTTTTAAATCTGGTCGTACAAGCCTCGAAGATGATCCACGCGAAGGTTGTCGGCAAAAACTGCTACAACACCACAAAACATGCAACAAGTCCATGATATGGTGTTAGATGATCGGCGAGTGAAAATGCGTGAAATAGCTGAGGCCATAGGCATCTCAAAAGAACGAGTTGGAAATATTTTGCATGAAGAATTACATATGAAAAAGCTTTGTGCAAGATGGGTGCCGCATTTGCTAACAATTGACCAAAAATTCGAATGCGTATTTCTCAAGCGTGTTTGGATCGTTTTAAGCAAAATAGATTTCAAGCGTCGTTTCACAACTGTTGATAAAACTTGGATCCACCACTATACACCAGAGCGAAAAGAACAGTCGAAACAATGGATCGAAGCCGGTGGACGTGCACCAAAAAAGGCAAAGACGGTTCCATCAGCAGGAAAGGTTATGGCAACAGCTTTTTGGGATTACAAAGGTGTTTTGTTGATCGATTATCTTCAGAAAGACAAAACGATTAACTCTGAATATTATTGTAACCTTTTGGATCTATTGGATGCAAAAATTCGTGAGAAAAGACCTGCTTTAAAGAAGAAAAGAATCGTTTTCCATCAAGACAATGCACGTGTTCACACAAGTGTTTTGACAATGGCGAAATTCAACGAATTAAAGTACGAATTGCTTGAACATCCAGCGTATTCACCAGATTTAGCTCCCTCTGACTATTATTATCTGTTTCCAAACCTGAAAGAATTCCTGGCTGGAAAGCATTTTACATCAAATGACGAAGCTACTGCAGCCGTGGATGGATATTTTGCAGACCTTCCGGAATCACACTTTAATAAAAATATTGAATTATTGGAAAAACGTTGGAATAAATGTATTGAAGTTTTAGGAGATTATATTGAAAAATAAAATATATTTCACGGCAAAAAAAATTTTCTTTCATTGTTAGGCCGAGAACTTTTCAGACTGCCTACGTATAATGATAAATATATTGATAATTTAATAACAATTATAGAACCTCCTTCTCTCCATCCCTCGGTCTCTATCAATGATACGCGTATTGCGCGTACGCACAAAGCATCTCGAGTGTATCTGTGTCGCGATATCTCCGTCTGTAGCTTTCACTCTCGAGCGCACTTAATTGCCGTCTTTGTTGCGCGAAGAAAGCCCTACTCCGCCCAGAGATACGTGCGACGTACGTATGCACGGTGTGGTAGAGCGCTCGAAGGACCAGCGAAACGTAATTAAAACGCGCGGCAAGCTTGCGAAGGACGCGAACGGTTAAACATGCCGACAGAAAGCGCGTTCGCCGCCGATACGTTTCCATTAACTACCGCAGGCTTTCTCTCCTCTCTCTCCCCCTCTCACTCTCTCTCTCTCTCTCTCTCTCTCTCTCTCTCTCTCTTTCCCTCTCTCGGCAAAGCGTCTCCGCAACGCGAATGTAATATTCCGTCGGCTAATACGTGCGCCCCGCTGGCAAATAGACGCAGATTGCGCGCGCCCGGTTGTTCCACTTTCGCGACCCTTCCCTCTCGAGCCCGGATTAACTGTGTGTGTGTGTGTGTGTGTGTGTCTCTCTCTCTCTGTCTCTCTCTCTCTGTCTCTCTCCCTCTCTTTCTCTCTCTCTCTCTCTCTCTCTCTCTCTCTCTTCAAGGCGGTGCCAAAGTTTTAATTGGATACGAGCCGGCGCGGCCAGGGTGGCGGTCATAAAATTAGGACGGGATTTGCGCGTCCGATTTATTCCGTCGGTGGCGGCGCGTTGCCGCGTCGTCGGACGTCACGTTTTCCGCAGAGAGACGAACCGGCGTTCCTACGGGACTCATCTCCGCCGCGACGTCGGATAAGTCGGATTACCGGCGGGTGTACACGCGGATTCCCGGGGAGATCCCCCGTGCTCCGGGAAGCCGCTCGCGAGACGGCCGCTCTCGCGGTCAGCCGCGCGGTTTAGCCGGGCGTAATGGCGAGAATGTTTCCGGGAATGCGCGGCGACCAATTCAAATAGGTCGGCGGCGGCGGTGGCGGCGGAACACGCGCGGCTCCAAATCGAATTTGCACGTGATCCGGTACGCCGGAGGAACAACGGACGGCACGCGGGAGACCACTCGAGTACGAAAGGACGACCGATTTGCGGGAGCTCATCTATTTGCTTCCTCCTTTCTTCCCGGTCGTGGAAACATGCTCACCCCCTCTCCTTCCTCTCTCTCTCTCTCTCTCTCTCTCTCTCTCTCTCTCTCAAGTGCTCGGGAATGGAGAGCGCCGCCGAAAAGAGCCCACCGAGTGCTCTTTTCCTCTCCCTCTTCCTTCTCCATCTCCTCTTCCACTCTGTTCCTTTTTCTAACTCGATCGAGAGTAATCCACCTTGAAACTATAGCTACCGCAGCGACGTGATTTACCGTAATGCGAATAATGACATTGATCCTTTCTCTCCTGATCCCCTCTGTTGCGTCGCGCGAACGTAACGCATTGGTTTCCGTCATTTCCGGACTGAGATTAGATTAGCGGCAGGCTCCGGGAAAGCATGCAATGATACTAAAGCGGAAAAGAATAAGATTAAACTCTAATCTCTCCGCTAGATACATTACTCCAGGTTGGAAGAGCACGCTGCTAATTAGTTTCGGCAACGTAGCGTATAAATAGCGTAGGTATCGTTGCGATTTATCACCCGTCGCATTTTATCTCTGTCGTTCGATAATTCTCCCGAAAATCTCCGAGATAAATATGCGTATCTCCAAGTTAACCCGCGCTTCACCGAGTCCATCAATTTTCCGGAGCGGAGCTCGTTTGGAAAACACGCGTTCGGGAATCCGACTAAGGTTATTAGCGCTGCAGTTTGCTGCTGAAACCTCGCTCACATCTCGCGCAGGAAGAAGGAGCGAGCGAGCGAGAGAGAGAGAGAGAGAGAGAGAGAGAGAGAATGAGAGAGAAACGAATTAAATCCCGGATTACGTTTGTTTTCGGTGCTTAAATAAATGCGATCGCAATTAAGTGCGACGCTTTGATTTCCATCCCGCCTGTGTGTGTATCTCCTCCTCTAATGGAACGATCGTCCCGCGCGAGATTTCAAACGTCCTCTCGTATAATTTACGCGCTTGTTAAATATTGCGTACACACTGTGTTAATGAAGTAAATATATATCGACTCGCGTGTTGTCGAGACTCCTGTCATAATAAATCCATCAATTATGCGCAGTACACACGCGCGTGTATATATAACTAACAAATTATATTTCTCAATTAATTTCGCGTTTGCGCCGCTCGAATGGAATTTTCGTTTGGTCGCCGAAGCGTTTGAAGCGCGCGCGCGCGATACGGAGAACTTGCGAGAAACGAAAGCGTGATCGATCGAGAGCGACCAAGTTTGCATCGTGGAGAAAAATCGGAAGTTGATGTGCGGCGCCAGACGCCGCAAGATTCGTACGCGCGCGAAGAGGAACGCGCCTCGCCGCGCGAGCTGAATTTCTGCGCCGAGAGATTTTTCGGAGGCAAACTATTAAAATCAGCATGAATATTGGCGGCCCGCTTCGCCGTGATATATTCGCGCGTCGTCAGGCGAGATCAAACGGACGCGTTCCTCTTTCATGCAATTTTATTACCATATGACATAAAGCAACGTCGTGGTATTGCGGGGACGGCAAAGCCCTTCCGGTCACTGATGGCTCACACTTGCGCGACCGCCGGCCCCTTTATGAAACATTGATTGTGCGCCAAATATTAACGCGCGAGATTGTTTTTCAGCTGCGAACGGAGAAAAGGGATATATCGCCGTGTACCGCGTACATGTGTGTGTGTGTGTGTGTGTGTGTGTGTGTGTGTGTGTGTGTGTGTGTGTGTGTGTGTGTGTGTGTGTGTGTGTGTGTGTGTGTGGTGTGTGTGTGTGTGTGTGTGTGTGTGTGTGTGTGTGTGTGTGTGTGTGTGTGTGTGTGTGTGTGTGTGTGTGTGTGTGTGTGTGTGTGTGTGTGTGTGTGTGTGTGTGTGTGTGTGTGTGTGCGCGCGCGCGCGCGCGCGCGCGCGCGAAACGCATCTATTACGGGGAACATCCGGTATTAAAAAAAAAAAAGAAAAAAAATCCAACCGCGCTTTCACGAACGCGCGCACGTTTCGGCACTGCAACCACCGTGCCGTGCGTTGCTCATTTTTCTTCGACGGGCCCCGCTTTCGATCGCGAACGCGCGAGACACTCTCCTCGGCGTTGCCATTTTCTTCCCGTCCGCGGTAAGGCTTAGCAAAAGTTTCGAAACTCTGGACTAATTATTCAGTTACTTGAAAGCTTCGTTCCACTCTGCCCCATCCCTCACTTTAGTCCTGGATTAAAAGTTACCGCCCATTTCCGAGGCTCGTCCTAAAATCTTATAACTTTCGACGATAGATAAAATTCATTAAGTCCGATAGTCAAGAGTTCGACTTATAATCGTCTTTCTCTCTCTCTCTCTCTCTCTCTCTCTCTCTCTGTGTGTTAATTTTTCACGCACCGACCGATTATCGTTACTTTCGCGCGCGATGAAATCTTCTTGGACCACTTAGAGTACACGTCGCGGTTCTCGACGATTTTCTATACGTACAAAACTGTTAATAACGGGATTGAAAGTCGAAAATCGCACGAGACTCGATTTATTTATCCGAAAATCAAATTGGGGATTTGTTTCCACCAGATGTACGGTCTCGTCAGCCGCGCGATATCTTTAACGCTCTCGCTCTCGCTGTTCGGCGTTTTCGACGCTGTTAAAAAATGAAAATAAACGAAATTCCTCTGGACCCGCTCTGAAGCCGGGTAAGCCGCTCGAACGCGCGCGCACTGATTAGTTCACGATTTCGTTGCGAATTTGGAGCACTTACGCCGCTGAACTTTCTGTTAACACAAACACGTGGAATTGATCCGGCGCTCATTACGCAACCTGCTCGTCCGCGAGTAGCGGATAATTTCATAAATATTCCGCATTATCGCGCCGCAACGCAGCGCTGTTGATGACGCGCTCTCTCGCGAAATTCAGGCGGATCGCGGAGGAATTTTAATATAATTACTCGTGTAACTACGTACGCTCTCCCGGGCGTACGTGTAACGTATACGTAACGCGCGTTCGTAAATCAGAGTTGTTACACAGACACAATTTCACGACTCCCCGAATGCCCCGCTTTCACCGACTAATAAAGTCCCCCTATTCCTGCCCACGAGAGCATCAAGAGTGAAGCTACAAATTTGTGAAAAGGAAGACCATGATGTCACGTGAAAATGAGAAAGAGGGGACAAAATATAAATGTGGGGAAACGAGTGAGACGGAAGATATTAGAGGTGGAAAAATGTCCCAATTTTAATAAACTTTTCTCTCGGCCGCTTCACGAATCAAGGAATAAAAGGGGGTCAAGAATGCGACGACCAAGTATGTGTGTGTGTGTGTGTGTGTATGTGTGTGTGTGTGTGTGTGTGTGTGCGTGCAAATGAGAGAAGGAGAGAGAGAGAGATTCGTTATACGGCTCTCGTATCATGCTTCTCGCGTATAAACGTATCTATAAACGCTGATTCGCCCGTATCGTTGAAAGGTCGACGAATACCATCGAATAAACGAGTCTCTATTCTCCTCCTCCCTCTCTCTCTCTCTCTCTCTCTCTCTCTCTCTCTCACTCCCTCTCTCTCTCTCTCTCTCAGCTTCTCTCTTTTTCCGCGCGACTTCTTCCGGGCCGTTGCTTTCAATCTTCCCGGGCTGCTCCCGCACGGTTTTCCGCTGCTCGCAGAACGAGCCTGCAAATGTTTCTGGAAACTCGCGCGGCGAATGAATTCGTTCGGAGGACGCGCGGTGCACCGCCGCTCATAACTCACGATTATACGATACATTGATGAATGCGCTCGCGTTCTTCGCGTCGCGGCACGGCGCGATGACGAAGCACCCGATACTATTATTTATTCTGTTGCAGGTGCGGTGACATTTATCATCGGTTTTACGGGATGCGTCGGCGCGCTGCGGGAAAACACGTGCCTCCTCGCCGCGGTAAGCAAGTTCAGTAAAGTCCCCTCGGGGATTATTTTAATTGCCCGACATTTCTCTCTCTCTCTCTCTCTCTCTCTCTCTCTCTCTCTCTCTCCCTCTCTCTTTCTCTGTCTCCCTGCTTTTCTTCTCGGAACTTCGAACTTTGATCGAGCTTCCGGTTCGTTAGGCGATATCTATGGTCCGTCGCTGACGCGATCGAACGAAAACAAAAACGATCCCGGTCCTTTGAGAAACGCGATGTTCGAAGACACTTCAAACTGGAGGCTCCGCTTTCTTTGACAGCGTAAATTCTTGAAATGGGAGTCTTCGAAAGGGACTGAATCACGCAGCGCGTGATTGAGAGGACGGTTCCGACGAGTAATAGCAACGGCACTGCTTTCGCAAGCTTCTCTCTCTCTCTCTCTCTCTCTCTCTCTCTCTCTCTCTCTCTCACTCACTCGCCCCTTCAGCCCGTCTCGCTAAGGTCTCACTAGGTAGTAATTAATTTCTCAGGCAATTTTAATAGAATCCCGTTTTGCGTGTTGCAGTACGCGATATTTCTGGCGCTTCTGTTGCTGATAGAGATGACTGCCGGTGTCCTGGGATTCATCTTCAAAGACTGGGTAAATATCGCGTCGCTTTCCGCGCGTGCTCCGCCCGTCCTATGATAACGTAGTTTCCCCGTAGGAACGGTAATGTATGATAATAATTACAGATAAAAAACGCACACGGATGTTTCAATTAGAAAAGAGAAAAAGAATAAACTACGAGACACAGACGCGTACGAAACGAGAAACACGAGGAAGGCACCGCGACCGGCGAGGGTCCGTATCTCATCAAGGTGCCCGCACGCGCGTATCAGCGATAAATTCGGAGCTAATAATGTTCGCGAAGTAACAAGCAGAGTTGGTCGCTGAAAGGTGTGACGGAGTCGCGGCAGCGAGATGTTTGACTTGCAATTTATCACCGACACTCACTCACGTGCGGACACCTGTTCGGGAGTTTCGTTGACCCCGCTGGTAACGGTTGTAACGGATCGCGTGTATATGCCAGAGAGCCTTTCTCATCTTTCCTCGGCGCTGATAACAGAGCTAAACTCGGCCGAAGGCAGCATCACACAAAATATCTTACATCCATAATGCAACGTCTCGCGTCGCGTCGCGCATAACGCGCGCGTTTAATTATTCGCGCGGGCGAGATCTTCGCGAGGAAGATGCGTGCAACTTCGCTAAAATGCAGCCGGCGGAGTTTCCAGACGACGTTTCCGGGACAAGTGTCTGCTCGCGCCACCCTTGGGACGACATCGCGACGTCCATCCATCCGTCCGTCCGTTCGTCCGTGGGTAATCGTTTCTGGTAACCGCGTTTCTGGTAATCCAGTGGCTGCGAGAAACGCGGCTAAATTATCAAAGCGAATAAGCCGAATGCATTATACAATATTCGCCGGTGCATATTTCACAATCTCATTTCCCCGAGAATACGCACTCCGAGGAAGACGAACGGTACGTGCAAAAGCGCGGTCTGGGCGCACGGCTGGGCGCGCCAAGTTTGCGTATAATTATGCAGCGAGTTCCTGGGTCACTAATTAATTCCATTAACCGTATCCTTTAAACATGACGAGAATTTTCTTCCGCGGAAAATTTGGACGGCCAACAAACGCGCCATCGCGCCGCGACCCGTTAACGCTCCGCGCGAAAGCGCCGGAAAGTTGGACTCGCTCCCCCCCGCCCCCCCCGCCGCGAACGTTTACACCCGCAGCGCGCACCTGAAGCGCGCGCGCGCGTCAATTGCCGCGAAAGAGGGAGGAGACGCGCGGCGTCTCCTCTCTCGCGTTTCCTCCGCTGTCTTTCACTTTACGAGGCCCGGAATTGTCGGTCGTAATGAAACTTAGCGCGGATCGCGAGGCCTCTCGCCGTAATCATGTCCCGACCAGCCGGAATTTCGGCAACGAACCGCCCGGAATTAATTTCTTGTTAACCCGGAAATTGTAGGAATAGCTCTTAAGCGCGGAATCAAGAGACGAGCGCGCGCTCGTTTACGCGAATTAGCGTGATATCTTCTTTTGCAGATAAAATCGCAAGCTACGGGGGGCTTTCAGGCGTTCATCATCCACTACAGAGAGGATCCCGATCAGCAGAACCTTATCGACTGGATTCAAGAAGATTGGGTAAGTCGATTAGAATTCCACGGGCTGTTAAATGAAGTAGAAAATTCATTCGTTTCTTTGCGCCCTATCGACGCGCGGCGGAGGGGCGGCCGGCGGCAGGGGGGAAAAGTCGGACGAATTTCCCGGTCTAACGCAGCGAACTCGCGGGGTTGATTGTCCCGCTGCTTTATTTCTTACTCGTGAGAAAAACTCGCGGGGAAGAGAGAGCTCAAAGCTCGGGGACAAAACGGAACAACAGGTCAGCGCTTAATTGCGAGCGGCGATTGTTCCACTCGTTCGGGGACTACGAGAGAAATCAGCGCAGAATTAAATTCGACGTCAACATTGTTGACCGAGCTCGCGCGGCGATGCAGGAAGGCGATCCGGCGATCGGCTTCCTCAGCGGCTTCGCCCTCCCCCTATTAACCCACCCTCGCCCCAACGACGACGTGCGCGATATGGCGCGGCGCTCGGACAATCGATATCTGGTCATCCAATTGTGGTTTATGAGATTTCAATAGCACCGCTGCCGCGCGATACACTGCCGCAATTACGGTAATCCTATCGGTACTAGTAGCCAGTCGACGGTAAACCGCACGCACTCTCCGCCCTCCCCCTCCTCTCTCATTTTGACGTTCGCTACTGATCGCTAGATCCGCTCGCGGAATTTCCACGTCGGATCGCTGTGTACTTTGCAAGACGCGCGACAATGATTCATACATTCGAACGGACATTAAGCGAGAGCCACGAGCGAATTCATTTAACCGACGTGCAGAATTAATAATGAGCTTTAGTTTGGCTAAAAAGCCGATTTTCCACGCGCGAACGAACGAGGGAGAGAGAAAGAGAGGGAAGAAGAGAGGGTGCGATAAAGTCGGTCGCCGCGGCACGCTGCAATGAGCTTACAGCTATGCAATGCGTTTGTAACACCGGCTTTTTCTCCCTCTCTCTCTCCCTCCCTCCCTCTCTCTCTCCCTCCCTCTCTCTCTCTCTCTCTCTCTCCCTCTCTCCCTCTCTCTCTCTCTCTCTCTCCACGTGTGTACATCGACGATGTATGCGCGACAACAACGGATGCGTCGGATCCATCGATCGATGGGAGCGCGCGCGCGCGCATAAATTATTGCGCACGCACCGGTCGCTGCACGCGGAAACATTTGCGAATTGATTCGGTTAATGTCTGAACGCGCGGCGGCCGATCCCGGAGCCGCTGATGAGTCCGCAGATATCGAATTACCACCAGCGACTTCACCCCATCGCTGGACCGACGCGTCGCGTCGTACCTGTCGTGTTCCGTCTATTGTCGCGATAAGACGGCTAATACCGCGCGGCCCAATTGACCCGATCAAAAGGACCCGATTAACAGATCGGGAATTGAGTGTTTCTGCCAACGATATTCATTATCGCGACGAGTCGGGATGACTGACTTCTCTCGCGACCGCTCAAGCCACTCGAGACAGTCGAAAGATCCGCAGAAGAAACTTGTAAAAGTTCAATCAGCTGTTTCACGTGCTTCTCGAGTATCGGCTGTTCTTCTTCTCAGTAGTCGCTGCCTCTCTATCTGAATTCTAGTCAAGCCACTTTTACGTATGAAATATCCTACAATATGGTCCGATATGATGTATATTATCAATCAACTCCTTAATCGACTTTAATTATCAGAGTTACAAAATTCATCAACTCGAACCCTCTCAAGAAGAGCTCAAAAATAAATGCTTGAGATCGTTCGCATCTCTGGCGGAGAGCAATTATTTTCCCAACTCGGCTTTCACCGCCACCTCCTCCCCCACACGTACGCACGCACACAGTAGGTCGCTTAAAATGAGCGTAGTAAGGGCACTCGCGCAAACGCGCGACGTTCTAGCTATTTACCCCCTCGCATTCAGCCGAACCTATTATAGCCCCATTCGACGAAACTATTCATCCGGTGCGCTTCTAACTGTTTCGAACGGTGTGTATCACCACCTATTATCCCCGGCGGCATCGATCGGTCGACGGAGTCGCGCGGGGGGAAAGCTCGCGGGGAGGAAAAGAACGCGAGAATAGAAAATCGCGCGCGGTCGTCGCGCTGCGACGGGACGAAATAAGCCGTCTCGTCGGAAATTCGGGAAAATACGAGTACTCCGATTTTCCCGGCTCGGTGGCCGGCCGGAGGGCACGGAAAGAGAGAGAGAGAGAGAGAGACAGAGAGAGAGAAAGAGAGAGAGAGAGAGAGAGAGAGAGAGACAGAGAGAGAGAGAGAGAGAGAGAGAGAGAGAGAGAGAGAGAGACAGAGAGAGAGAAAGAGAGAGAGAGAGAGAGAGAGAGAGAGAGAGAGAGAGAGAGAGAGAACGGTATCGCGGAGAACTCGTTAATCGACGGTCTGCCGACCAATTGTGGTTTACGAGATTTCAATAGGGATGCCCGGTATGCCGGCGCAATTCCGGCAATCCTATCGGCCCCGGGAAAGCGCGCGCTCGCGTTCGCCACCGAGAGTTGCCGAGGTATACACTGTATTGTCTAGCCCCGTCGGGATTCACCGGGTACCATTTATAGGCGGTTAATGAAATGCTTAGTACTTCGACTTGCTACAGCGGCACGGAGAGAGCGTATTTACCGTCGCCATACCACTTATCAATTGGCTCGTGCATTGGCGCTCCGTTTCGCTCCCCCCTCCCTCCCTCCCTCCCTTCCTCCTTCCCCTCGCAGCGCGTCGATCGATATACGGGACGCACCGAAGCAGATGTACGTACGAGTGTATGTATATGCGTGTAACCGGAAATATTCCCTACGTCCTGGCGACGGCTGTCCAGCTCGAAGAACGTCGAGCAGTCACTCGGGGAGTCCCGCGCGTATTGCTCGAAATGAAACATTCTCGGAGGTCTCGGAGTCCACGGCTCTTCGCGCGGTTCACTCGGATACATTGAGGGGGACCTCCGCACGAGCGCTTTTCCGGTGAATATTCGAGCGCTCGCCCTTAATTCCATTTCCGAGGGAACCGCGACTTTCCCGCGAGAAATATTTCGCTCGACGAGTCGGCGACTTTCCCGCTCCTCCTCGACGTCGAGTGCTTTGATGTTGAAGTCGACGAAAAATCGAGCTCTTCAATTTTACAACCGAAGTCAGAAGTCGCGATCTAATGACGGCGCGATCAACAGCTCGAATTAATTCGAAGCGAAATTAACTCGAGCTTCTGTCGCCGCTGCGGCGACCACGAATTTTTGGAGCCCGAATCGTCGCCAGGCGGGACATCGATACGATTAAGCGGCGAAGCTCGATTTAGTCGAACGTGCCGTCAAGTTTTCGCTCGCCCGGAGAAATCGATCACGGAGATCGGAGCGGGCGCCGTTGACGCGCGGTCTCTCTTCACGCAGCCTGTAGGAAAACGTCGAGCGAATAATAATTAAATCCACCTACAATCGGAAATTCGTATCTCGTATCTCTACACTCGACGTATACTCGTATCTCCGGTATGAATATTCCGCGCGCTCGTGTGTCTCGTATTATGAATATTTGATTGGAACGAATTGAAATGTTACCGCATGAATGATTGAAATAAAATCGGCGCGCGGCCGATGCTAAAAACAAATCAGCTGTATTACGCAGGTCGCGAGGACTCGCTCGATGTTGTATATTTCGACATTTAATATGCAGCCGCTTCTCTCTCGCTCCCTCTCTCGCTTCCCTCCCCGCCCTCCTCTTCTCTCTCTCTCTCTCTCTCTCTCTCTCTCTCTCTCTCTCGCTCTATTTTCCTTCTTTCTCGATAAATCGACAAACGTTTCTTGCGTGATAAAGAACCGCGCCTGATTAATCGAATCGAATGTGGCACGTGCGGGGCGACAAAAGGAGCGCTTTCGCGTGCAAGCCCGCCATTATTAATAATTGAATTCGTGATATTCCCTCTTATCGATTTTCTATTTTTAACCCTCTCGGGCGAGAAAATTTAACACACCTCTCGGCCGACTAATTCATTTTGATGCCTCTTAATTAAATGCGAAATTTATCCTCGTCGCGCCGCCCGGCGCCGCAAACGGCCCGGCCCGGGAAAGCGGGGAAACGCGCGCGCGCGCGCGCGAATACTTCCGCTCGCGGCGATAATTAATCATTCGGCGGGAAATCGCGAGACGCCCGTGACGTCCGCGTTACACATTAGTCGGCGATGCGCGCCGCATTATTTGCTCGCAAACGACTCCTCTCGAATTAGCATTCACAATCGATGCTCCCTTAGAAAACGACTGTTAACGGACACGAAGCGCCCGCTTTTTCTACGTTCCTCCTCTTCCTCCTCTTCCTCCTCCTCTTCGCCCGAACGTGGTGCAGCCCAGCGCGTAATTACGTCGCGCGTCCGATAAATAAAGACGCGCACTATCGGGCACGTTTTTGCAGCGCGCCGCCAGAGCTCTTGCCGTTTAGCGAGCGACGGGATTAGCGTTGGAAAAAATGACCGTATTGACCAATGAGGACACACATACGGGTAGCCGAGGAAGAAGAATAAAGGCACCTCGGACCCGCAGGAGAGACGGATATCGGGGTTTAATGAAGGTCCCAAGATTTGAATCACCCAGCGACGATCATCGCCCAGCGAATCTGATTCGCACAGTCTTTCCCTTTTTCATTCTCTCCTCCCTTTTCCTTCTCTTTCTCTCTCTTTCTCTTTCGGTCTTTCTCCTCACATTCTTTCTCCCCCCGCCCCTTTAATACCATCCCCGTGCAGCGAAATTTCTTTTTTCTTTCGTTCGGTGTTTCCCCGCGGAGGAACGCTCGCTTCTTTCCCTCTCTCTCCCTTCCATTTCCTTTCTTCTGTTCTCTCCCCCTCCCCCCCTCTCTCTCTCTCTCTCTCTCTCTGTCTCTCTCGTACCGACCCGTCCCGTCTAAATCGCGTACTTAATATTGCACCTTCTCGCCCTCGCGCGGCACTGGCAGCGGCAGCGGCGGAATTATTTATGACGACGCTCGAAATTCATATTCACCCGCGGCATTCATCGCGAATTCGACCGCGCTTCGGCTCGTATCGGCCGCGTCGGGCCGCGCAAATAATGCAAAATATCCGCTGTTCTAACCCCCCTCCCGCTTTCCCACCTGATACGCCGCGCGGCGCGATTCTTCGACGTCGCCTCGGCCGCGCCGGCGAACGACCGCTCGCAGACGGCAAATCCCGCGGAATCCCGGAGCGCTCCGCGTGTGTTACTCGTGTTCGTTATAGATTCGCGAATTATGCAGGCGTCGCAGAAGCCCCGACGAAAGATTTATCCCCGCCCCAGACAACAAGCCTGAAAATCAAGCGCGGAAATCTTTGTCGCGCGGGTGGTAATTGATGGTCCTCGCCCAAGTGAGCCTTCAATCTCACGGGCGCAGCGCGGCGGGAATAATCGCGAGGAGCGAGAAAACGCGGCCGAGTGTAGATTGCCTTATCGGTGACAGATCGATATCCCTGTGTTTACCACGCTCGGCCCCGTAATGAACCGCGAATACGGGGCTAACGTTAATCAGCGAGCACGCGCGTGTGGCCGTCGAATGAATTTTTAATCACGCCGCGTCCGTTTGTGCGTCCCCGGCGCGCCTTCCGAGCTCGAGCGAGTGTTCTTGTGTGTCTCACAGTGCGGTTTCCAGTGCGGGACTTTCGATTATATACTTCGCGAAATACGCTCTACGCAGAAAGAAAAATTTAGGTCGCGAGGAGGCAAAGCGCCTCAGTCTCACGACGACGTGCCTCGCTCGTAGCCGGCCATTCTCGGCCAGACGCTTTCGTTTGCACTCACATCGCGTTCACCATGACTATCGATCGTCTCAGCTGTAGAATTTTCTCGCAGATTATACGTAACAGCGCGAAGCGGGCGAGACGTTGCCTCGCGCGCGCGCGAGCTAAACCTCAAACTGTCAAGCTGTCGACGCGCGGCTGCCTCGGAACGTCATTACCGGCGCGGCGGTCTCGGATGGCCAACAGTCACGATGAACGCGTAGAAACGAGTCCGGTCGAAAAGCTGTGCACTGTAACTCTCGATCCGGCGAATGTTCGGGCATCAACGAAACACGCGAGCGTCATGGTGCCGCGATTTTATCGCTGCGCTTCGCTGACAAACGTCTAGCCGGCGCGCAACCGTGAAATTGAATAACGCGAGAGATGCCTTCTCTCTCTCTCTCTCTCTTTTTCAGTTGCAGTGTTGCGGCGTCGAGGGCCCGAAGGATTGGGACCGCAACAATTATTTCAATTGTTCGTCGAGCGACATCGGCTCGAGGGAAGCGTGCGGCGTGCCTTTTAGCTGTTGCAAGCGGAAACACAATGTAACTCTCACACTGACCGACTCGCAGTCGCACTCGCGATCGCCGCGATCGGCGCGGCGGCGCGAGATACGCTTGCCGATTCCGCGGGCCTCTCACGCACCGTCGAGAGTTAAGCAGTCCTCTTATTTGTTTCAGGAAATCATTAAGAATAAACAGTGCGGCTACGACGTGAGGAAGCCCAGTTACGTAAGTGTATTATATCTCGCTTTCACACGTCACTCCGACATGCGCGCGCGCGCGCGCGGGAGGATTTCCCTTTTCCTTTTCTCCTCCCTCTCGCGTACATCGCGGGGATTGATGATTGGCGCAGCCAACTGACTGCGTCAACCGAAGGTCCGACGCTCGTACGATGATTACAAGTGTTGCTCATCCGCAACGCGACATGCTTCTCTCTCTCTCTCTCTCTCTCTCTCTCTCTCTCTCTCTCTCTCTTTCCCTCGTGGAACCATCGTTTTTACCCTTCACGCGCGCGCGCATACACACATACCGACGACGACACCCTGATACTCCGGGCGTTCCTAGTTTCGCCTTGTTTCCGATTCGAAACTTGCGTCATTTCGCGCCGTCGTGCCGTTACGGGAGTCCCATCGGTAAACTGAGAGCGCGGAGCCGCATAATTTGTCTTTGAAATCGCACTGTGTATCGCGTTATAGTCCAGATTCAAGATAGCGAGGAGGGTAGTTTCTCGCGCGCGCGCGCGCGCGTGCGATTACACAATGTCTAGGCGGGCGCGGCGGGCAAGGACGGGAGAAGAGGGGGAGGGGAGGCCGGGCAAAAACGATCCGGGTCAAGAAACCGTGGAACTTAATTAGAGAGAAAATGGTCGAGTCCGCAGGGGGTGGGCGGCCCGGGCCAGGCGAGGGGGCGTAGGGGGAGGGGGATAAGAACTTCTGTGCCGGCTCCTATTTTAAGAGTAGGTATATCATTCCCGGTGTAATGGGGCTGAAACCCGCCCCCGGGCTAATTACGTTTTCACCGTGAGGCCTCCGTCGCTTAATTGTAGTCTTCGTCGGGCGGCCGTTAATGCGCGCGCGCGGTCGCGATATGCGGCGGCGATACGGCGAGGCGACGAGACGCCGATAAAGCGGCTAAATAACGACGAGTCGACTCGCGCGGACTCGCGAACGCTCCCGCGAACGGCGGGGGGAACATCAACGTGGAGGTTTCGCGCGCCGCGAAAAATCCCGCTCGGCGGCCGACGGCGGGAGATTCGCCGCGGCGGATTCAGCGGCAGAATTCAGCCGCACTTTGGCCGCGCTTCTCGCGCTCGCAACAGCGAGCATCACGAACACCTTATTACGTTTCTCGAACTTTCCCCCTGTGGCGGGCCGCTAAGTTATGCTCGCACGCCAGCCGATAAAGTTCAGTCTTCTTCCTGCCGGCGCGGTCTCGCGGGTGCTTCTCCGGCCAACGGCGCGCGATGCTCGGCTCATGGGGTACGGGAGGGAGGGTGAGTCGCGATTAAGAGCAAGGCGTTCTCGGACTTTTGTTCGTCTTTCTTCCGTTTCCTGTTTCCCTCCCCCCCCCCCTCTCGACCAACCCCCCGTCGACGAGCGTACAAGTCGTCGTCGTGGCTGCCGTCTCGCCAATGTGGACGTCGATAGTTCGCTGTTCGCGTTATCGGCGCGTCGCAGCCGCGACGACAAAGACGACAAAGACAACGACGAGGACGACGAGGACGAGGACGAGGACGTCGGACGGCAGTCGCGTAATTGTCCGTGAGCCTTCGAGCTCGTCGACGATTGTCGTGTATGTTGTATATGTGTATGTACGGCTTTTTAAATCGTTTCTATTTACGGCCCCGGGCCAACACGCAGACGGGCGAGAGGAGTATATTCGAGCGGGGTTGCCTGAGAGCGGGCGAAGAGTGGCTAGAATTGAACCTCGTGCCCGTCGCTGGCGCCGTGGTCAGCACTATGGTTCTGCAGGTATCTGCTTTCTACCTCGCCTACAGTGCCCCGTTCCTCGTGAAAAAAAAAAGACAGAAGAAAAACGATCAGCCGCCAAGCTGGGAAGCTGGGACTCTCTCCGCTCGCCGATGACGCGCCATCCGTGCAAATCCGCGCCATCGGTTCCTTTCGCGGTCCAACTGCTCGCTCCTCGAAACGCGCCATCGTGCGCGACTTTTCAGCCGAAATCGTCGCGCCCGCGAGCGTCTCGCGCGTGCCGCAACGTGCGCGTCGGCCGGAAATCTGTTCGCTTTGGATCCGCATTGTGTTCCCTCGTAAAATCGTAATTTCTAGTAGCCGGGAACTTTCCACGCTCGATCCCAGCCACGTCAATCCAAAGCCACATGCGCTCGGAAGGACCAATCTTCCCGAGCAAACATTGCGAAAAACTCTGGCCAATAGGAAGCCCAGCTCCTCGACACCCCGCAAAGATACGCGCGGCGCGAGTCGTTCCGATGTAACGTGGAGAATATCGGAGCCTAGCGCGAACAGCTGTTGAGCTTTCGCGTACCGTAAGAGCAAAGTTCCCGTCTACGGCTGCCGCCGTAGATTAGAGGCGAACTTCTCGACAGAGTCACTCGCGATTTCGGGGCTCCGTTCGATAATAAATATCCGATAATAAATAGCGGCGCGTCGCCACGGCGGCGGTGGTAACACGCGCGCAAAGTTTACCGGCGTTCATTGCACCCGGCAATTGTACGACATCGCGCGACAAAGCGCCGGTCGACGCGCGCTATTACGCATCGCCGACCGCGTTTCGTCTTATTCACCTTTCCGCGGGCGCGTGTGTGAGAATATTCTAAGCGCGGTGTAGAGCTCGCCGATCGATTCTCGCCCTTACAGCGACACACCGCGACGATGTCGGCGGCACAAAGCGGCCGGGAAGAGTAAACTTCGGTGCTGAGGGCTGGCTGGGCGGACAGAGAGACGGATCGAGCGAGCGCGATGCAAAGCGGCGCGGCGGTTTGACCCGTCCGAGGCCTTAATTCCATTAAGAGCGATGCGTTCGCTCGCGAGACGCGGCGACGAGCGCATAACCGGCCGTAACGGCGCTCGGCGAAAAGTACGAGTCGAGAGAGTCCGTCGGAGTCTCTCCCAGCTTCTTGGTCCGCGTCGAAGTAGTGTGCGACGCAGTCGCAGCAGTCTACAAACGTGGTCGCATGTATATTTAATCTAGACGTCGCAAGGTGTTCTGCGCTGCGTCCCGGAACCACCGGAGGGACGTGTCCCCTTAATCGCGAATTCTTCGGGGAAGGTGCACACAATCCGGGGGCCATTTCGCGAGCGAGCGTCCTCGTGAAACGAACGTCCGCCGTGTGCCGGTCTCGCCCTCGCCGGTGGTTTCGGCGCGCTCCATGTGCAAACTCGATATACCGTTCTGTTTCTCTCCTTTTCTTTACGCTCCGTATTGTTCGATGACAGATGTATGCTCGTTTCGTTGTCATATACTATAGAGAACGTCACGACCAGCGTGCGCGTGCGCGCGCGCGCGCTCAAGCGCGTTGTGTGGGCCGCACGACAAGTAAGTACCAGCGAACGCGTACAACGCGTATATTCCCGATGCGTCTCGCGCACGACACGCGCCGGCGACCGCGGAGGCGATCGATAAGTAGGTAAGTATGTACACACGTACCATACAGAGACAACAGCGCTTTGCAACGAGAGAGGGAAAGAAACGTCACGCGCGCGACGATTTTGCAGAGGGGAGCAGCGGGGGTGGAAACGCGTGACGCAACGATCTTACGCGCAACGGCACTCGGAAATTTGCGTTTCGTGTCGCTATTGATTTGTTTATGCGTCCGTTCTCCCTTCCCTCTCCCTCCCTTTCTCTCTCTCTCTCTCTCTCTCTCTCTCTCTCTCTCTCTCTCTCTCTCTCTTTTGATTCTGTATCGCACCCTTAAAAATTTAATATCATATTCGGCACGCGTGTGGCGACCTCTGCTGCTGCGAAAATTGGACGCATCAAGTTAGCGATACGCGCTAATTTGAGTATCCGCCGGCGGCGGAAGATTTCCGACGGACACTGATTTCGTTCGAACCGATTTCTCTTTCGCATTGTTTCCCGCACCCGCGATGTGAACCTGGCAAACAGCTTAATAAAAGAAAAAAATTCTCAATACCATTCGATTGTACTTCGTTTGTACCTGTTTGTACCAAACGTGTTTTTTCGTTCGTACCTCAAAGAATGAAAAGATAGCGGGGAAGGGAAAAAGTAGCCAGGAAGCAAGTATAAAATATCTGAAAACGGTCGACGCCGTCCGAAAGAGAATTGTTTGTACCGGTTTGTACCTCCCTTCAAGTCGTTTGTACATCAAAGGAAGCGGAAGTACAGAATTTTCAAAAATCATCCAAGAGGTACTTTCGTCAATTTTTGAGACATCGCAAAATGACCAACGTCATTCGAAAGAGAACCATTTGTACAGGACCATTTATACGGGATTTGTCGGGGAATTATCGACAGTCGCGTCCTGATAACCGTCGCCACGTTTATCCTACGTTTCATTTTTCTTTACCGAAGAGTTCCTACCGAACGCTACTCTCCGCGTAGTCAGACACATTATACACTTTAATGAAGATGGGTGTATAAGTCATAAGCGCGTGCGCAACACGCGAGTATTGTATAAAAGCGCTTATACGAGTATGGCACGCGATGCAATAATACGAGTTTTTCCTGTCTCGTAATCAGTACGCTAAATTACTGCCAGCTCGCTGTATAATCCTGACGGCCGGGCGATTATACTTCCTTCCCCCGATGTGTATAACGAACGTCCGAGGAACCAGTTTGCGCGTCATAAACGTGAGCCTCTGTCTCCCTCATTCCTCGCTCTTTCTCTCTCTCCCTCTCCCTCTCTCTCTCTCTCTCTCTCTCTCTCTCTCTCTCTCTCTCTCTCTCCTCTTGCAACGTGGTTTTCTATTAATTCCACGGTAATTATTCAAATTTCAATTTCGCGGCTGACGAGTTTTACTGTTATTTCGACGACGCTCCCGTCCAATTACACGCGACAAAATTGCGTATCGTTGACATATCGGCCGGCGAACCGGCGCGCATTAATATTACATTAATTGACACGTTTAATCGAAAATTATCGGGAAATTCATAATTAAATTTGCAATTGAATTGCGATTACCGTCACCGTCGGCGTGTCAATATGTATTCACGAAATTAACCGACGACTCTATCTCTCCATTTCTCCCTCTCTCTCTCTCTCTCTCTCTCTCTCTCTCTCTCTCTCTCTCTCTCTCTCTCTTTCTAAATAAACTCATTCGCCGATTTAAGAAATAATTTCCGCGCACTCGTCAACTCACAAATTCGCACCGTCGCGATGCGTTTTCCCGGATGAACGTTCCACGTGGACTCGGATATGCGTATCCTAGATTTCACGCAGATTCCGACTCTTCCGCGCTGTATTATCTCGCGGAGTATACCGTATCGCGCGCGGCCATAGAGTAACATCGCTCGCGCGATTACGCGACGGCGAAATTACGAGCCGGCCAAGTCGGCCGAGGAGGCGCGGAATCATATTACGCTAAAATCACGGGATTATACTAGCACGCTAGAGCCCGGGATTATGCCCGCGCTATAATCGCGCGCTTATCTATGCTAGCGCGCGCGATTGTACCGTGTTAGAATTGCGATGCTATCTATGCTAATACGGCAGATTATAGTACGCTAAAATAGGGAGGCTGCCATCGCGCGCCGTATAAGCTATCCGACGTTGTCCGCAACAGAAAAAGAAAAGACGAGGCGGAAAAGGGAAAGAACAAAACAGAAGGGGAAAGGGAGAAAACAGTGGGAGAGAGGCTGCCACCTTAAGGAGACCCGCGCGCGATCGGCGTGTCCGCGCTCCGATAAGATTTCGATAAGAGCGAAAGCGAGTCGCGACGACGAAGCGTATCAGAAACCGATAATTCCGAGACGATACTCCACATTTCGCTTCTCTCTCTCTCTCTCTCTCTCTCTCTCTCTCTCTCTCTTTCTCTCTCTCTCTCTCTCTCTCTCAAGTATGCGAACTGCACGCGCGCATAAAAGTGGGAACGATGATCGCGCAGCGGATCGGAAATTGTCGGTGAACCTCGAAGATCCAAAGTGAGCGTCGCGATACCCCGCTCTACGTCTTCCGCGGTGTAGATCTTCCCCAGCGCGTTCAATTAATCTTTCCTCCTTGGCGCCGAAGAGCATTCCCGCCACGCGCGCAACTCGCGTCTCGTGCCGGGGTCTCAATTAATCGCGTTTAACCGAAGTCACGTTGCGTACACACGGCGGACCCTCGTCGCTCGTTCTTTCATTCTCGAATCCTTTGCGCGAGTCCTGCCCGATATCCTCGTCCTCGTTATCGTCGTCGTCGTTGTCGGTCGCTTAGCGCAACGTCGAACAGCCGGAATAAATTAACAGAGTTTCCCGCGCGCGGGATTCTCCCGCCGGGGTGGCGGAGGAGGGCCGGCTCGCTATACGGGGCGCGAAAACTCTTAAGTAATTAGAGCCTCTAACGCCCCGCTAATGAGGGGCTCGTACAATATCGCCGCACAGTATCGCGAGGGCGAGGGAAAGAAGGAAAAGGGTGGATGGAGGGACAAGGTCGGAAAAGTCGAGTCGGACGGTCGGGGGAATAAGGTGCAAATGAAGTAGTCGGGCCACTGGAAGCCCCCGGCGCAGTTATTTCAGAGGCTCCTTCAGGCTAAACGCGCGAGGCACACGGCGTAACAGAGTGGGCTTGTTACTCAAACCTCCCGTAACCCTCGACCTCCCGCCGCCCACTCCCGAATAACACGCCACACGTGCCTTCCTTCGCCCTTCCGTTTCCTTCGCTGTTGTACCCGTACATCTCCCGGGCACGTACGCCCCCTCCCCCCTCCTCCCGCTCGCCCAACTCCCTCGTTCGCCCTTCGGCATCCAGCGGTTCCCACCGATCGGAGTTTTCGCTCCTTCCTCGGCATCCCCGTTTTACGAGAGAGAGAGAGAGAGAGAGATCCGTGCCCTCTCCTCGCGCCAACGCTGCCCCCATAAATTAGGTCGCTACCTTTGTATGAGTGGAAATTGAAGTTACCGGCCGGAGAGAGAGTCTCCCTCGCTCGGAAATTTAAGCAGCGGAATTTGTTGTTCGAGTCGAGCGAGAGAGAGAGAGAGAGAGAGAGAGAGAGAGAGAGAGAGAGAGAGAGAGAGAGAGGGAGCTAGCAAAACGATACCGTTTGCTCACGGACGTCACTTTCGTGACGTATAAAACACATCCTACCTTCCTCTCTCCCTTTTTTCCAACTTCGAGAGAAGCGAATAATACGGTACAGTCCACATGGCGCGGTAACGACGGGATCGCGAGAGGCGGAGGGTGGAAATCGTCGCGAGGGCGCCTTATTGAGTTCTCGCTGAACGGCGGCGGCGCGTGGCGGCGGCTGAGTCGGAGTGGGATGTAAAGGCGAAGATGGACATCCTTTCGGATGTCCTTCGTTCGCAGCTTTTCGCGACGGCGAGCCCGGGCTTGATCGCCGCCGGCCGGAAGCCCGCGGCTCTTTCGAGCGCGTCGCGGCTCCTCGAAGCGGAAGGCTGACTCGTCCGCTGATGTCGCAATCCGTTCGTGACGAATGCCACTGATTTTTTGTCTCGTTTCTCCTTCGTCGCGGAAATAGCGAGTCGCGCTGTCGCAACGATCCCGAGATATCGGGCGACGGCGCGCGTTCGCCGCCGAGGGATCAAGTGCCGATTATTTATTGCGGCAAGACGCCGGGATGACGAAATATCGCGCGTCCCGCGCGACGCACGCTCGCCGAGAAGCCGATTGCGACAGACCGCTCGCGGTAGCGCGCGATCGACGGTAAAAACGGCGCGGGGTTACATAAATGAGGGAACTCGGTGCCGTTTCGATCCCCTTCACTTTCCCCGGACGGGGGGATACCCCGTTGTGGAGGTAAATCTCTGGCTGCACCACGACCGTCACCGGACTACCCGGCCGTGATCGTAATCATATCGCGAGGGGGTGTGCGAGTAGCCACGGTAAGCCGAGTAGCCAGCCGTCTCCTTTCTTTTTTCAGAGCTTTGAGGTGGCCAAAGTGATTTACGAAAAAGGTTGCATACAGGCCGGCGAGGAGTGGATGGAGCGAAATCTCCTTGCGATTGCCAGCGGCGCGGTCGGTACGGCGTTTGCTCAGGTACATGTCGGTGAGAGAGATGCATTTAGTGTAAGTGTAAGTGTAAGGAAGGTCCGACCTTCGCAGCACGCATCGAAAGGCGGTCTCGCCGCGGAAATCCGCAGCCAAGCGCGGCTAACACTTTGAATCCGCCGCGTCTAATCCCCAACTTGGGGCCGGGCTGAATAACAACGCGCCTTTGCCGAACGCTCGCGAAAAGTCGCCGAGGCGGAGATCTCCGCGGGCGGAATTTCGAGGTTGCTGTGCAGCGCGCGGAAATAATACCGGCGCGCGGAGATCTCCTTCGAAAAAATTCCAGCCGAGTGACTACAGCGAAGAGCGGTTTGAGCGTCGCGACGGAGAAGGCGGAGAGAGGAGAATAGAGAGAGAGAGAGAGAGAGAGAGAGAGAGAGAGAGGGAGGGAGAGAGAGAGAGACAGAGGAGTGGAGAGAATCCTCGTGGAAAATTTCCGAGAGATTTCACTCCGAGATTTAAATACCTCGGCGCGCGTTTTACAGCGTTCGGTAATTGCGGTCCCCTTAAAATTCGACTCGCTAACGGGCGGGAGGAGGCAGCTCGGAGTCTCGGCGCGACTTGTTTAATTTTCAATTTGCGATTCAGATGTATTCCGCCGTGAGACTGGCTCGCTCATCGCTAAGATTGCCGTCATCGATTCAAAGTGTTAAAATGAGAATTTTAGCGCGTTTCTCGTAATGCGCTCGTCGATGCGGAGGCCGCCGGCGGGGCGCTATATAGAGGAGGCGTTGCATGCCTCCACCCCCCCCACCCCCCTGAGGAAATAAGGTGAGGGAGAGAAAGAGCGACACACACACACCAGTCTGCGCTCTAGCAACTGTTGACTGTTGATTCGCCTCGTAGCGGGGGGTTGCACCCGGCCAGAGACGTAAAGTAGATGCGAGATACATAGTAACACGTAGCGGCCAGGCGTGATGCGAGTGCGTTTATCAGTGTAATATATTGAAACCCCTGAATCTCATTAAAGGATTCTACATTAGAGCTTATTTACGACGCAGACTTCTCCCCCCGTTGTGTTCGTGTGTATGTGTGTGTCAACGTAGTAGATGCGCAGAAGGCATGCGTTGATATTGCTCGCTGTGTATCTTACGCTAGATTATTATCAACTGCATCTCTATTAATTGCATCTCGGTGTGATGGACGATCTAATTAATTATTCGAGTACATCCAGTGGGCACGCGCCGATAGGCGTGTACACGTGTCTAATTACACATGTGTGTGTATACATACGATATGTAATTATTCGGAGTTACGACCGTCTTATTTCCGTAGCGTGTGCAACGCTACAATATATTGACTCTCTAAGCATGAGTAATGAAACTGCCAGATATAACGCGCAAGGCGAACGGATGTAAATCGAGACTCGCTTACTCCCAACTCGCACCAGTCCCTTGATTTGTGCCCTTTCTCTCTCTCTCTCTCTCTCTCTCTCTCTCTCTCTCTCTCTCTCTCTCTCTCTGTTTTGTGTAACATTTCCGTAGCTGTGTGCGTAGGAGGGAGAGACTTTGTCACCTCCGTCGCATTTTCGCAGACTTCGTTTCGTGTCCATCTCTGCAGACCGGTCAATTTCCAGATAAATATTCGAGATGCAACTCGAAGAGTGCGAAGCCATCGGTGTAACGAAAATCACTCGCAAGTCGAGCGGAAGAAAAAAAACAGCGGAAGAAACGTCTCGAGGAATGAGCTCGAGAAAGAGCCGCGAATTTCAGCGTGGAGGAAAATAAGCGGAGACACGAAGTGCGAATATTCTGTGAAAATACGACGCGACCGCGACTCCCTCTCTCTCTCTCTCTCTCTCTCTCTCTCTCTCTCTCTCTCTCTCTCTCTCTCTCTCTCTTTGCACGAGGGGAAATAACCGGGACTGTGTCTCACTGTTTTCAGATTCTGGGGATCTGCTTCGCGCAGAATCTGCGCGCGGACATATTCGCGCAAAAGGCGAAGTGGCATTGACAATCGCGAGCCCCCACGGCAGTGTAGCATCTCGTCTTCGTAGATGCTAACCGACTGCGTTGATCGAGTCGTCGACGAGGTCTCGGCGCGGACTCGGAGCTTCTCCGCCGGCGAGCGGATCGCACCTCCGCATGGGATCCTCCTGCTGGGGACGAGGGCAGCGGGGACGGAGCGAGAGACGGGCCGCCTCGCGGAGGATCTTCCTCGCGGCCCGACCGAGGCTAAGCGAATGGGACGCCGAGATGCGGCCCGTTATCCTCCGCGACCGGCCGATAACGACGCGTTCGCGTCGCGTCCTTCGCTCGGCTCGCAGATTCGTCCGACCGTCGTCCCGCTCCTACCGTACCGTCCAATCGATTAACGCCTGATTCGCCGGATAATGAGAGAAATTGATCATCCCCGAGGTGTTGCTATCGGTTTCGGCGAGAAAACGCAGAGTCGATTTTTCGCGGCGAGCGCGTAGTGACCGCGGGCAGCCGCGAGAGAGAGAGAGAGAGAGAGAGAGAGAGAGCACGTCTGCTCTCTCGCGTTGCGCACCTGCGACATCACAGGTGATTATCTCGCCCGTCGGATCGTGAATCGTTAGAGGCTGTGACGTAACGGTGCGAACGGTCGAACGATGCGCACGTTTTCACGGATTTGCGATCGGAGATGCTCGAGCGCGCGCATTTTTGCTTCTTTTCTCTCTTCCCTATAAATCAAGGTCAATTTCTCTCGTTATCAGACGACGTCGGCGAGGGGAGGCTGGTGGTCGCGCGACGCGAGCGTCGGGCAGCGAGGTTTTTCGACCGCGGTATATATCGTCACCGGGAGCATCCGATGTAACGTTTGTCTTCATCACCGGATCACCGGTACGTCTCGATGTTTCATCCGGACGTCGCCGTCTGCGAAACGTATCTGCTTCACTGCGAAAAATCGAAATTCCGTCGCGGCTCTCTCCCCCACCCCCTTCCGCCTCTGTCTCTCCTCCTCCGTTTTTCCCTTCCTTTCGCGAGACGCCCGCGAGTCGCCCGCGAATGACTCAAGCTTGTCGGACACAAGAGAGACCGTGCGCAAAGTTCCAGAGAGCGGGCAGTGAGCATTTTTTTCATTAGTGTCTGTGATAATCATACGGATTCTCCGCGGCATTGAGCGTCTCGGCCGGCGAGGGGACACGGCGCGCGATGAAACTGGGCGACTGGCGAGTCGCATAAAGTGCGCGACTCGCGCCAAGACCGATCTGCCTACGGCCGTTTTCGCGATAGCGACGAGTCAACGAGACAGCGATCAGGCACGAGTGATACTCAAAACGGCGCTCTCGGAATGCTCCACGGAGAATCGATACTCCCAGGGCAAACAACAGGGTCCCCCCATCCGCGTCGGCTGCTGCTCGCGGCTCGATCCCTCTCGAGACACCGCCGCGGGGGCCGACATCGCATGTTCGGCATCCACTTTCGTCCCTAATCGCGGCTAACCGCATACTTTCGTTTTCCCCGAGCATAACCGTAAACCGAACGTGAGATGATACGCGGTATACGGCAGCGTTTCTCACGCCTGCTGCCGTTCGTCCCCCCTCATTACACCGGGCGAACCGGTGAAACTGCACGATCCGCGCTCATTACCCCCTTTCCCTTCGTAACGCTTCAGCGTATCCCCCGCGTCATCGCACCGAAGTCGATACGTTCCGCCGTTCCGGAGAAGACGAACGCGATCCTCCTCCGCCGAGGATAGCGAACGAGCGCGATGCGTCGAGGGGTCGTCATTAAGAGTCGATCGACGTGATGTCGTCGTCGTGGGGGCGCGGTGAACGAGAGAGAGATCGGCTTCACCGCACGACTTGAGCGAAGCAACCAGCTCACCGCCGTGACTGAGAAAACGGCAGCCATACGACACGCGAGTATACAATAAACTTTCCCTCGCTCCAATCGGCCGTTCAAATGGTGGTCATGATTCGTGCCACTTTGGCCATATTGATCCCGCGTTGCACACACACACACACACACACACACACACACACCCCTACACACAGACGTGTAACACACTCACACAATACACCCCGGCATGTTCTCCATCCCTCCATCGGCGGGCCAGGTGTCCGTCGTACACGTTGTATCTGCCGCACGTGTATCGCGAAGGCGCGTCGAAGGAAGGAGGCGCCCTTCGTCCGACCCTTCGGGTGCGTATCGATCTGGGCCACAACGGCGAAAACAACATTCGTCAACGCAAAGGACTCGTCCGTAAACGGAGGAGGACGTCCGTCGGCGAAGGGTCGACCGCAAGCCCGTTGCGTGGGACGTCTCGCACGTCCCACTTGAAGCGCAACTTCAAGCGTGCAGCACGTGCGCGAGTACACGCGCGGCTGGCACAGCGCGTGTGCTAATACTAAACTTGGGCTGTTAATATTTATAAATCTTACGCGCCGGCTCCGCGACGGTTCCGCGTGTTTATTCATGCTCGAACCCGACAACAGCGCGCGCGAACAAGTTCGCGGAAAGTCGCGGCGGGGGAATATCGGCAAGCCCGCGCTGGAGTCGCCGACGCCGAGGCGGCGTCGAGAACGAAACGCACATTTCGCCGGGAGATTTGCAATCGGCTTGTGAAACAAGTTGCAAATGCAACCCTCCTCTCTTCTCCTTGCCTTCCCTCTTCCTCCCCGCGCTGGCCCGCGCGTGTGTGTTGCGATTAGCCTTGCGATATTTCCTCGCGACACCGGGACTATAAGGTGCATGTGAATTATCGCGGGATGCTTCTCTCGCAAAACTCTGTCTCAGATGCTTATTTATATATTTGAAAAGAAAGAAATGATCAGCCGCGAAGATATACTCCAAGCGCGCACATTTGGAAATAGACGGGCGATTCTGGGAAGCTAATGTGTAAAAGGGAGACGATGTTCGATCGTTTGCCGAGAACGAGGACGAAGCGTAATCTCTATGTTTTTAAACTGAAAATGCATCCTTCAGAAGACGCCTTCGGTATCAAAATCTGCGCTCTCTCTCTCTCTCTCTCTCTCTCTCTCTCTTTCTCTCCCTCTCTCTCTCTCTCTCTCTCGCTGGTTGATCCGCGCGCGGATCGACCGCACAATATAACCTGTTGCTAAGTGATTCGAGCATGAATGCAAAATACGTCGTATACAGACACGTTCCGAATGCCCTTCACTTCACTCGAGACGTTTAACACGGGCTGCCCCGTATATTTCGTTTCGCGTTACGATAGATAGTCGAATACATTGATGTAATTAACGAGATTATCCGTCGCGGGCGAACGCGTGTTGTTCGTCGTTTCCACCGCGCCGAGCAGCCGTTCCGTTCGCTCGCTCGTCCGTTCGTTCGTTCGTTCGTTCGTTCGATGTTTCGCTGTACGAATTTATCGTCTCCCGGACTCATCCGGGGAAACACCGGAGGAAACGCAAGTTCACCACGTCGATCCACGTTGCGACGATGCGTCGTTTAGTCATGCTTCGTTACTACACGAAGGGGTTAAGTTAATCGACCATTGTAATTCCGCGCGAGCCGTTTTGTAAACGCGTCGTACACGGAAGCGGGTTTAGCAAAGTGCTGCTGTGTGCTGGTTCAGAGAGGCGGAAAATGAGGACGTGATGTTATTCCCTTTGTGAGATTACATCTTTAATTAAAGTCTCTATAGGACATTGAATCCCGTGACACTTGCACACGAGCGGCAAACGACGACGCGATCATTAACACGTCGATCGTAAAGGTTGCGAGGGACAGACGCGACATGTGTGACACGTTTAGCCAGTGCGACCCGATGCGACGAGAGTCGTCGATACGCGATTTGCTAAACCCGACCGACTTCCGACCGGCGCATCACCTTTGTATTCATTCAAGTCGTTCACCTGATCCGATATCCTGATCCGAGATGAACACGCGCTCTCTCGGCAAAGAATATGCGGATCACGTGACACGAGTCGCAGCAGTTCGCTCGAAGACATATACATTTAGTGTTGTACACGTTAAGTCAGTTAGTTAGTTCGTTAATTCGTTTTATGTGTCGCCGCGCGAGATCGCCTGCGAGATCGGTTCGCCGTGTCTCCGTAATTTACCCGCCAAACGGCGGGTAAACGCGTCGATCGTTGCACTTCTTCTTTATTACTAAACCGCGTCGTCGAGTCGCCGTCGCACTTCCATAATCCGGCGAATACCGGCGAGACCCACGTCTCTCGCATTCGCCTCTCGATGTGCAACGTCGCTTTCGTACACCGCGCGTCTATGATTTCTCTCTTTATTAAGTTTCTGCCGCAATAAAAATATGATTTACACACTTCTGTTTCCGTTGTTCTTATTTGTCTCTTTTCTTCTCACACGGCCGATTTTATATCTCACCTTGTTTGCTTTCACCTCGCACTGACACGTTTGTTAACGTATGTATGTGTGTGTATCTTTGCACCTTAAAAACGCGCGTTTCTCTTATAAGTTTACGCGAGCTCAGTTTCTCGATATGTCGGATATCGGAGAGACGACAAAAGCTGTCGACGATTCCGCCAATTCTAAGATACGATACGTTCCTTACAATACGAATGATAGCGCACTTCAACGTAGCGAACTTGAATGTTATCTAAATGTTAAGTGATTGATGCAATCGTCTTCGTAAAAAGAAAGAAAAAAAAAGCAGATAATCGGTAGCGACCCAACGATTTATCGGAGCCACGAGATAAACAGAACGATAATCGATAATTTACATCTCACTATTCGATCCGTCTACTCGTCTACATTCTGCGGCCGGTCACGGTATATGACATCCCTTCTTTTCAAATTCCTGTAAATACTGTACATTTACTTGTAAAAAAGGGAAAAAGGAAAAACTAAAAGATATATAGTCTAATCGCTTGACCAACACCGCTACGGTGAACAAAGACGATGTAACATAACGTTTCTCTCTCCGTGTAGAATACCGTGCAGAAGACCGGGATTCCCTGTCCGACCAGCATTTTTCGAGTCTTGTAAATATGTAACAGCGCGATAAGTGCGATCGCATCGTGATAAATCGAGATATTCAATTGTCGTGCCAAAAGGAAAAGAAAGAAAAAGGAAAGAAGGAAGGCAAGAACGAAAGAAACGTGCAGTCAAATTGGGTACGCAATCAGCGAACTTAATCGCCTTGCGACGGTGATTATACAGAACGAAATGTTGATGATGAACTCTCTTTTCTCCGAACGTTTCTTAGACCCGTGTGAAACGAAGAAATTAAAATGTGATACGCGCTACCGTTCATTTCGATGCACATCCGTCGAGTTCGCACGTTCGCACAAGCGGCTCGCGAGAGGCGCAGTGAATTGCAGAGACGGAAGGCTTTCATTAATGCAAACAAATACACAATATTCCGTTTCCGACGAAAATTCAAGAGACGTGTCTCCGCGAGAACGGAGAAGAACGAGCGCGCAGCCGCGAAAAACGAAGAAGCTGCAGGGTGTATCAAGAACAATGGACGGTGGTGTTTGTTGCACAGAGTTTCTTCGGCAACTTTGTAATTTCTGTTGTTTACAATATGGCGTCGAGCAAGTACACAAAAATGCCGCGCGCTTTCAATTCGACGTACAACTCGCTTCGGTTCTCAAAGTTCTGTCGGGGATAACGTGAATAACTTACACCGATTCGCGCGACTCCCCTTAAAGACCGCCGCTTATAATAATATCGCGCACCTTACTCGTGTTTTATATTGAAAACTCGCGTACAGCGCGTCGCTGTACGCTCTGCTAATGTACACCTAATGTAAATAAGAGCGAATCGCATCCGAGTGTCTAACTGTCCAGACAAAAATCGATGTTCTCGCTGTTCTGACGATACTTTGTCACTTTGTTCGACCGTGGCGAAAAAAGTCGATTTGGAAACTCTTCGTTCACTCGAGAGGGGCCGATCGCGAAATTGCGACACGCGAAGCTTTCTCTCTTTTTCTCTTTCTCTTTCTCTCTCTCTCTCTCTCTCTCTCTCTCTCTCTCTCTCTCTCTCTCTCTCTCTCTCTCTCTCTCTCTCTCTCTCTCTCTCTCTCTCTCTCTTTGTGCCACTGAAATGCGTTCAATCTTGTTCCAAAGGACCTCGCATTTTTCGAGTCCGTTAAAACCGTACCAAGAGAAAAGACGAAAAAGAAATGCATATACGCCGTATAACGAGTTCGTATTAGTTAATTGCGATTTTTACGTACTGCCTGTATCTTATACGATGGTCTCGATTTAACGATTACGACGATTGTTGTTACGACTGTCGATCGCGATCGCGAGTCGTCTGCGTGCGGAGTAATCACGACGACACTGCCATTGTGGTGCGTTTGGGCCTTTTGATAATTTGCGGTTTATTGCGTCGGTACGACTACGTATACATATGTAATATAAGTAAATAGCACTCGCGTACTCCTAGGTGTAATCATTGTAATTGAACTCGTGTAAATACAGCCACATACTTTTCTTGTAACGGCTAAAAGATTACTGTAATGTTTTTATGAACGAAGAAAATGAATATTTATACCCGTCAACGTGTAAGTCAATAAAGATCACAATAATTCATACTTTCGCACAATTTTGTTGCAGACATTTATAGCTGTGTTCTCGTGATTTCTACACGAGTCGTTGTCTCACACACATACACGTCTAAACGAGAGAAGGATCTCAGAAATTTTTCTAATCTGCAGCGCGATTTGAAATGTACACACGTGAGTGAAAGATCGTATAATCGTATAATCGCGATAATGGCTCGTTACTGTAGATTAAATTTCTAATAACTGGTTCAAGATAATTTGTTGTGCAGGGATACGTTGCAAAAGTTGCGTCACACCTTGTCCTACCTGTATCATGCATTTTATATATAAAACACTTTCGAGTCGTTTTCTACCACATCAAGCTGTACATTCGTTACGAGCAGTGGAATCGGTCCTCACCGCTTATCGAGCGAAGCAAGTGCACCAAATAAGATATCCTCGTCGTAACATCGAACGGTAACTCTCGAGTTACCGGCTAGATTCAACGAAACCTTCGAGGTAAGCTCGCGTATGCTCCACCAGATGCCTTCGCGTATTTTCCCTCGAATCCAGGTACAAGCGAAAATGTTTATATTACGTAACGATATTACGAATCATCTCTTTGCACTCGCCTGGAAAATGATCCAATCGTCCTTGCACGATACATCGTGGTGGTCGTTTCGTGAGAACTAAGTCGACGATTCTTCTTTTCGCTTACGGAAAGCACAAATATCGAAATATCGTATCGCGCATTTAGAACTTACAATCGCTCATCGAGAGATAAGACTGGATCTCCTCTGTCGAAACGATCCTTCACGTCGACGACGTGCTCTCGAGCACTGCTTCGCGTGAAATCCTTGGCACACGTTGGTTGTTTAAGGATTACCGTCGCGACGGCTCTTCATTGTCAAAAGCGCGATACCTTCCCGCGCGACCCAATTCTGATGAAATTGCACGAAAGTCTGCGCGCCCGTCGTGCATTGTGAAATTTCTTCAATCCGAGGGAACAAAAGTGCGATTCGTGGTTTCGCATATAAATACAGATATAATACAGCTTAATTCTCTATATTAATCTTACGATTGCAATATACATACGTACAATCGTTACACAATCTCAAACTTTCTTCGAGACGGTGCAAAATTTAAAAATAACACACTTTCTCTTGACAGTCGCAGTTTCCAACTGAATTATATCTAGTATTTAACTATAAAGAGAAACTATAAAATGTACGTTTGATTCAGTGGGAAAAGAAAATACTTAGTATCGGAACAAAAGCTATGAGAAACAACATTAATGGGAAACACAATATGTGTTCTTCGAAAAGACCCACGAAAAATGTCTGAGAATTTCCGCTCTTTCGATTCATTTCTTTTTCGAGCCGACTTTTTCGGAATTTGAATTTAAAACTAACGAATCTACAAAGCTACGACGTTCTTAAAACGAGAATGCAGAACACTCGCACGACGGCCGAGAGTAGAGAAAGAAAAGGCACTTTTTTGTTCCCCTAGATTGAACAGATTTCGCACAGCCAGGATAGCCCAAGAAACTCATCAGGCGTCCCCTCGTGAGATTTTCCTGCGAGATTTCCTTAAATGTCGCGCGCGGCGACCGACACATTGCCGTGTGGTCTACGTGAAAGTCGCAACGTAGACCACTCCGCGTTGATCATTACGCGACTCGACCAGTTATCGCAATTATATTGTCGTGCCAGTCGACCGGGAGACTCAGGGTTATCGTCTGTTTGCTCCGTGCTCTCTCACGTAGCCGCCGCCCGATACCGTCCCGATATTTTTCTCGCTATCGTCGCCTCGAGTTGACTGGCGAACCTTCGGCAAACACAAAAAAAAAAAACGAAAAAAAAAGCGTCAAGTTCAAACGAAAGGAGAAAAATCATAATCTCACGATAATTTTCGAATCTCTGATAGATAAGAGATATGATTCCCTCCAATTATATATTGGAGGATGTACAAAATTTCACAAAGAATTATATATGTACGTACCATACCATCCCGAAATAATAGCGTCGGCACTACGCGAGACATTAATCACTACCTTCGAAGGAATAAATTCTTAATACACCGCCTGATCTCGCGAATAAGAATCGCCGAAGGACAAGAAGCCGGTCTCTCTCCGAGTTCCACCTAACAGCAGAGCCAAAGTGACAAACTGGCGAGCCGACAGTGTCGCAAATATCAAACGAATCCTCGCGTAAAAAGACGACCGTGGCGAATATGCGACGACGGTGGACGCGCCGCGAAATCCTTTCGGCCTACTTTCACGCTTTCTTATCCGTGACCTATATAAAACATTTCCTTCTCGTCGGCGAACGCGCGACCTGCAAAGGTAGACAAAAAGAGAGCGAGAAAGAGAGGAGAAGGAGAAAGAGAGAGATAGTTTTTCTGGCCATATCGACGCGATATCGCGTATTTAAATTTCTGACCTTTTCGACTTTTATCTATCTAATCTACGTCATCCGACTCATTCGTATCAAAAAGATATAGTCGGTAGTCTCCTCTCTCTCTCTCTCTCTCTCTCTCTCTCTCTCTCTCTCTCTCTCTCTCTCTCTCTCTCTCTTACTTTCGATACGATACCATCGGTCAAGCGGGCCGTCGGCGATTTTTGGCAAGTGCGGTACGAGCAATCGATAAAAATAATCCGTCGCGAGTATCGCGCAAGGACGCGCGTTTTTACATAGCGCGCGCGCACAAGCACAAATACGTTCTCATGCGCACGTGCGAACACGCGAGGCGCCCGATTGCCCATCATTGCGCTTGGATTATGCGCTCTCGCGCAACAGCACTCGGAATAATTATAAGGCACGCGTGCGGGGATTACATAATTCCTCGACTGATTGCGAGACGAAGTCGTACGACGCTCGTAAGTCCGCCGGTGCGTATAATGAAATTCACGTACTTGAGAAGAGGATCGTTTCGGAAGAGCGACGACGCGTGTTCGCGATCGATGACGACAAAAATGAAAAAAAATCACGTTCATTCGTCCGAGTGAAACGTCAGAATTGCTTAGCGAAATAACGCGACGATCATGCACGGAATCGATAGGATCGGAAGAGGTGTGAAATCGCATTGCTTCGTATATAATAATCAAGAAACAGAAGAGAGAGGGGAAGGGGAGTAAAGGGAGTAAAACATCGAACGGAATGTTTGGGTCGAGCCGGAAGAATGACGCGTAAAATCCGCGGATGTTGCGGTTAATGCGCGTATTCGTAATTAACGACGGTCCTCGACGCGACCTCCGTTCGTATCGATCCTGTAAACATCGCTCAACGATCAAGCCGCAAATATCTCGCAAGGAGAGAAAATACGCAGCTTATTTTACCATGCGACAGAGGCGATCGGACGATAAGTTATTGCAAATATTGTGCTGCAATATCAGCGAGGGCCGGCCGGATCACCCAAGCGTTATAACAATGAGAGCCGCGCGCGCAACAAATGCTGAATCGACATTTCACGAGCGCTGCCCGTGCGGACAATTTCATTCGGGCTATGAGAGAAGCAGAAGAAGAGCAGAAAGGAACAAGTTCAAATGGGCCTAAATTGCTTCGTGTAATTAATATTGAATCTGTAGCGATGGCATGAGACTAAAAAGAAGCTTTAGAAGTATATTGGAAAATAAAGTTCATTTCAAATCTTCAAAAGTGGCAGTTTTTCAAACAGAAATCAATAACGTTGCGACGTCTTTATATAGAGACATAACGTTTATCTTTCTTGATATAAAAAAGTTCATAGTGAAATAAAATCTGAAAAGATGACGAAGAAACGACGTTATTTTTACGACACTCTCCGAGCGGACCGTCCCATCAGACACATTTCAATTACAAATTTCTTGACGAATAAATCGGCAGAAAATGACGCGCAACTGATATCGCAGATTTTTAGCGCGTCTCCCGTACGCCTCCAGAAATAAGTCGCAACATAAAATCTGTACGAGAGCTCTCGTACGGCATCGCCAGCGCGGCAGTCGCAGTTGCATATTTGACGAGCCGATACGGACGGGATATAATAATGTAGGGCGCGGGGGCGCATTCGGATATCGCTCGCGAGGAGCGGGCGAAAATGCCGGGCGTCCAGATTAGCATAAGATAACAGTGGATGCAGAGCTGTAACGCGCGCGGTCCAACGAGTCGATGCGACGAGGAAGCCGCCGCCGCCGTCGCCGCCGCGGAGATGTTAAGCCTGACGAGGGAAGCCTCCGCGATACACGTATACATTCGCGCCACATTTTCCTCCGCGTATCCTCGGAGCTTGCTCGAGGAAATCAACCGTGGACGGCGATGCGTTGCGTCGTGGAGCGACGTGTACTTTCCTCATCGTTCGCGGGAAGAATATTCTGTCGTGCTTAATTAAAGAAAAAAAAAAGAAAAGAAAAGATACGCGTCGTCTTCCTGACTGGCAGTTTTGTTTGCCAAATAACAGTCGCGACACGCGCACCGATAAATACCGATAGCAGCCGTTAAATGGTAGTTATTATATTTTGCGTCCGACTAGCTCTCGTCCATACGCCCTTGTATTTCCGCTGAATTCCGCTGAATTCGACGAACGAGAAAAATCATGACGCACGAAGGAGGGGAGAAAAAAATAACAGATTAATCGCACTTTGACGTCGCTCTTCGCTCGTCTCCCGATCCAGGTCGTTACATAATCGTCGATTTCTCTCTCTCTCTCTCTCTCTCTCTCTCTCTCTCTCTCTCTCTCTCTCTCTCTCTCTCTCTCTCTCTCTCTCTATCTATCTATCTCTCTCTTTCTCTGATGCATAATCTCGGATATGTTAGTTTGCCAGTACATTTTTGCATCAACAGACTACGTGAACTACAATGTGACAGTCCCGAAACTCGAGATTAAGCGATGACTCCTCCCGGCGTGTGACGGCGGCGGCGGCGGTGATGCGGATCTCCCCATAACGGGTGATACTGAAAAACCGTGATGAGTCACTGTCACGGCGCGAACGTATCGCTCAGCGCGTTAGCACCGCGGGATACATCATACGAAATGTGAGATGCTCGTTAGTCTCCTTCCAGGTGGCTCGTTACCGCGCCGGTAGCTCTGTGTCAAGTATCACATAAGTTAGCCCTGACGCGTGACATTCGCGTAATGCCACACGAAAGAAGGAGGAATTGCGAAAGAATATGGGGAAAAAAGTAAGAGGGGAAAAGGAAGGGAGCGGAAGAGAAGTCGCGTCGCGATATGTCGATCGCGAGCCGTTACACGATTCCGACACATGCCGACATATCGGTCTTCGACTCGCCAAGAATCCGAAGGACGCACTCGGATCTTTCCTGCTTGTCCCGTGTAGTCACGCGCGATCGTGCGTAAGAAAAAAAAAACGAAATTGTCTGATGTACAAGTATTATAAATAAGGATTTTGCAAAGCGATATAAGGACTTCGGGCCAAGTTCTCTGAAAGACCTAATTTAGTTGAAAGGATGTGAATCCCCCCCAAATATCGTCTCGAGCCGTGGCAAATAAATTCAAGGGGAGCGTGTGGAGAAAATTGGCAGGATTCAGTGACTCAAATAATCTCGGGCTATCACACGAATATACCGACTAATTAGTCCTACACATACACACATACACGCGCGTGATCGCAACTTTCTTTAAAAAAAAAAATATATATGTATAAATAAAGACACACACGAGTAACACATCCAAATATAACTACCCCTTTTTCGCTACATTGCGCTTGGCCGCAAGAAAAAAAGATGTCCTCCATATTTTTCAACAGCGCTTAACTTATTTATACCTGAACACGCGACGGTCTCTGCGAGTCCGGTGCGAGTTCTCTCATCAACAACTCAATAAAATCCGCGCAGGAAAAAAATCAATTCAGATATGCACGCCTCGTGCTGTATGCATAAGCAATGGTACATACATGCCTATCTGTCAGTCGGCGGGGGGAGGGGGTGGCAGGGGGGGACGGGGCGACTCGGGAATAGCAACAAGTATCAACGCGCCGCGCTGGAAATATCGATGCACGTGGGATAATATCGCATGCACGGACGGTGCGTTAGCTCGACGCACGCGCGTGCATTGTCGTTCCGCGCGTTACTACCGCGCGAAGTAGGAGCGTTACATAACCGTTAGCAGTCGCTTACAGGGGTGGATGGGTGGTGGATGAGCGAGTAAGCCACTAAGTGGCTGATCGTGATGCGTTTCTCTAGTGTACAACAAGGTGCGCCTGAAGCGACGGGATCTCTCTCTCTCTCTCTGGCTACTTTCCTCCCTCCTTCTCTCCCCTCTTCTCTCTATCTCTCTCTCGTGCGGCTTTACTCGCTGTAACGGAAACACTTGACTAGGAATTAGTGCCGCCGACTACAGTACGTACACGCGGACGAGAAGATTATGCTAATATAGTGGTCGATGACTCCCCGACATTCGCACGCGCTGACATTTGGATTTGCGGGTGTCAGCGACGAAATACGGCCCGCCGCGTGGCAAAAAAATGAGACGAAGCCGCGCGCCGCAGTCGGGGCTCAAAGTTCCACGAGAGTTGACGCAACGCGCATGTAAAGTTGACTATTCCTCGCGTCAGATAATGCGATTCCTGTTTTCACGCGAGATTTATTGAGACGGCGTAATCATGCGCGCGCGCCGCCGCCTTGTAAATATATAAAACTTCTCCGAAGGAGGGAGCGCTCTGCAATTGATTGTCCACTCGTGAGACTACGTCAATGTTGAATCGCGCTCGATAATCTGATCGGGGCTTCTAAAATTAGCACACGTATGAACGTTAAGTAATCTTCTAAACGTAAAGAAATCTTCTTTGATCAGATTCGTATATATATATACAAAAAAAATATACAAGAAACTGATATCAAACTACAATTGATAAGCTTAATCGTAACGTCAAGACCGTTATCAGTTACTAAGAATAGAAGATGCATAAACGCGTTGACTTCCTTCTTGATTGAACGCGCGATGGTAACACAGTCGCATGCGAGGTTTTATAAGAAAGAAGAGTTTTCGCGCGATAACAATGCACGTAATCTTTTCTTTAAATCAATACATCTCACTGTCTGTCAATTTCAATACATCCTATCTGCTCTGCTTTTAACGACTCTTCTTGAATTCTCGCCAAAAGTGAGACACAAAGAGACTCGGTTCTCATTAATAAAATTTGTCGCTTTGGTAACTTGTTTAAACTTTAATGCTTTGTGTACTACAAAGTATACAGTATAGCAAAATTAAATATATTATTCAATATATCTAACAAATCGGAATACAAAGAGATAAACAGAGAAAGAGAGAGGGAGGATGCTATTGAATTATTCAGCGAAAACGCTACGAACATATTTTGTCACAGTCTATATTGTCCCACTATCAGCGCATCAAATTGTCAATTAAAGATTAAAATATCCCCGATGTCGTATCGGATCGCGTGATCGTTGTTATCCGAGACATTGCTCTCAGTGAATGGCATATAAACGGTACTTTCAACAAAATGTACATTGTGTATATACTTGTACCAAGTAAAAGTCACGTTTAACGATAAAAACCGACGAGCGCTTTACGCAATCCTCGTACGCGCCACGAAATTCGTTAAAGCGAAGCGAAGCGAAGCTAAACAAAGATTGCACAACGTGCAATACGAACAAGAGCTTCGCTATATGAGAAACAAGTAAACAAGATATGCGTACAGATAAGAAGGCAAAAATTTTCTGTTTTAGTAGTAATATTCATTCAACATGTGATCTCGCATTTTTTCCCAATCGAAAAGCATCATACTTTGTACGAACGAGTCATGACTGGAGACTCGACGGACGCCGTAGCGTGAAGTATATTTTCAGCTTCCGTTACTCAGCATCAGAAGCTGAGGGAAAATTCACGATAGCAGTTGTGAGTAACTGCAAAAATCATCGAGTTTATCGCGCTTATTCGAAGTTGGATTGTATAATTCGTGGCGGGATGTACAACAATCTGTGCATCGATACGATATCGTAACACGCGATTCGTTTCTTTTTTCCACACAATAAGACGATCGAAGCGTGTACTGTCGAGTCGACTGGTAAATAACCAGAGATCAAGATGCGGCAAATATTTGTCTTGCCGAGCGCTCGCTCGGCAGAAAAAGTTGACGAGCCAGCCAGCCGTCCATTAGTCGAAGACACGAATCATTATTAACAACGATATATATGTATTAAAGGCTCTATTAAGATATCTCACATACGGAAATAAATATAAATAAAACGAGCCGAGGAAAAATTTCTCGACACTCATTTAAGTATTAACGACATTGAAAAAAAAAGTTTGGTATTTATAACGCATGAATGCACATAGCGGAAGAATTATAATCAGGGATACTATTTTTGTAACAAATATTATTATACAATACCGGCGAAAGTAATCACGTATTCGCGTTTGTACGATCTGACTACCGTATTTTTGTTAGAACAAGAAGATACGATTGAGACCAAAAGTGATCACCGTTTTAGTAACGTTAACTATTTTTTTCTCCCGATGTAGACGATTAGAGGAAATGATTCGTAAGAGGAAAATTCGAATAAATATATCAGACATAGTATGTCAGGATAATATATTCGACTGTATACGTGTAATCCTGCGTGTTTCCCGCGCGCTTATCCGCGTTATCCGCGATATGTTTACATTATTATTAGTTGAGGAGCATTTAATACAACCAATTCTTGTACAACATGATCTCTTCATTCTCGCTAATCTTTTCATTAGCACTATTCTTGCAAAACCGCAGCTAGCTTGTCGCGTTTTTCATCCGGTCGATATATTTCTACAAAAAAAAAAAACTCGTGCATCCCATTCGTCCACCGGATGACATCACACATTAGTACCGCAACGATGATGCAATAAAGCCGCAGACACGCATCTTTACCGTCAAGACCCATTCCGTCCGAAAGACACGAGAACCTCAAATTGACGTTTCGATGTTACAAAGATATCACAAAGTACGGCATTCTTCCATATGCCACCTTCATACGACACAAATAGATGCTGAGACTCCAGAGAGGTGCGACGAGAATAAAAAATTAAAGTCGAAGAAATGAGAAATATGACGATTTTATATATATTAGTATTACCAAAGTATCATGTTGCGTTAAATTAATAACACGGAATGATAACATCGATGACGCGACATACTGCCACCGTTTATGAGGACCCGCTCATAAACGGATGAAATTTCTACGTTCGATTCCTATTTGACACATTTTGTTTTCGCATCACATGCCTCTCCGGGTGACCGGCAGTAGGACGACGACCTTAACGAGACTCAAGTATACCTCGATAAGATCGTATCGAAGGTACACACCGTAGATTGCTTCGTTTCTTAAGGACGTCGTGTGACACAGAAGCAGAGAGAAATAGAGTTGTTTGCGGGGTCTTATCGTATCGATGAATAATATAACACGGAAGAGCCGCGTGAGCGGTTCACACATCGATCGCATCGATATTTTTAGTCAACGTCACGACTACGTCGCGGCGGTCAAGTGGGAACGCACGGGCGAAACGGGTTTTTTAAGAGCGAGCAGCGATTCTCCCGTTTGTGAATTAATCGATTTCGTATGTTCGTCCCGAGCCGGTTTTCCCGTCATTACATCCGCACGGACTACGCAGTGCTCCCACGAACGCCAGGATAATTTACCGTTGAAATCGCCATTGTCGAGACGACAATTGCTTCCGAGGAAGTTTGACGCAACGGCTTTTCTATGAGTTTTCTCATTTTTCTGTGCTTCGCGCGGCACGTACGCCGCGTTCTCGCGATCGGCTGATTTCCTTATCGACGGAAACATCAAATGAATCGCATTAGTCATCAACATGCGCGTCCGTTGAATCCTACAGAGAAAACTATTGTGCGACTATATTGTATATATTGTGCGACTATACGCACTCTTTTTCTCTCCCTCTCTTTCTCTCCTCCTTCCTCTGCGTTTCGTTCCTCCCAAATACGAATATATGTATTCGCTGTAAACGACGACTCTGACTACGCGGATTTATATGTTTTAATCGAAGAACCGATATTTGCGCAGATTGCGACTGTCGGTTGTAAGAAACGCGACTATAACGATGATGACGATTCGATTTTCCATTACGACGCGCGTGCGAGCGCTCACGTACGCGGGTTTTTCTGTTTTTGCACACACGAGACATTGAATCGCATGTTTGCGCCACACGGAGGCGAACCAAAAGTTTTGTTAAAATTATTATAATCGTTCCACCAAGACTCTCGCATCCGTGCCATTTTGCGCTACACGTTACGGCAGAAAGAAAAGTAAAGCAAATATTCATGATTCCGGGAGCTTTATAGAGTTGTAAATATTTTGTTGTCTCTCGCCTCTGTTATTTCGTATGCGCCATTTCGTACGGTACGCGGTAAAGGTGCAATCGCGAGCTGAAAATGTAGCCCTGCGACTATCTGCGACAAATTTGTCATCTCCTTCGTTTCTCTCCTCGAACGATATCAGGAGAAATACGACGATGTCGGTCGCACAGTTGAAAGAGCAGACGCGCGCGAACGTCGAAACCGAAAGGTAAAGTCCGACGGAAACTTTGATCTCGATTTCGGTTTCGGCCAGTTTCGGCCAAAAATCAGAGCCTCGTTTTGGCTTGAGTCTCGATTTCGGTCGAGATTGAAATCGAGTTTCGGCGACATAGCCGAAACTGATCAAAATGTATCTCGTAACCCTGGCAGGTATCCGCGCAGCGATCGCTCTCTATTCATCTCTTCATCAGCGTTAGTAATACCGTAAATATTTATTTTATCTCCTTGTCCCCTGGACATATTGGAGAAATATTGTTCTATGAATACCTTTTAATTTATGTGCAACATGATTTGCTTAAATCACGTATTAGAGTAAAATAATAATATTGTTCGAGGCTTCGCCGAGTGTGCGAGTTTGTAGCAGAAGAGCGGATAATTTGTAATGCTAGGATTGCGATAATATTATTATTTCAATAATTAAATTATGATATTTGCGAAGAAGAATCATACGACGTATGTGTGCGGACATACGTGTGACTTTTTTAGGATTTCCACAAAGATTTCGGTTTTCGGTCACGGTTTTCGATTTTGGCCGACATCAACGCATAATCGGGTATTTGTTTTCGGTTCCGATCGAAGATAAAAAAATCGACGGTAAAAAGGAAATTTAAAAGAGTTCTTTTAAAAGAGCCGAAAAGGATAAGATTCCGGGGAACGCATCGACGCCTTGAAAAATCGAACGCCGTTTCGAAAAAACTGACCGCGTATGTGGACGGTATCGGCAATGAGCGCGGCTCGGAGAGCAAATATTTGCCGTCTCCGTCCAATGTTATTTGCTCTCGCGATTCGACCCGTGACACACAAGCCTTCGTATAGTTTTACTATGGCAAAAGGGGACGCGCAGCCGGAAATTGACAGTCCAAGATAATCCAAGACACAGTCCAAGATTACGAAAGAAAGAGAGAGAGAGAGAGAGAGAGAGAGGAAAGAAAGACAACGGCAGTTCCGTTCATGTCCCTTGCCTTCAGCTCGGAGAAGATGCCACGGTATAAAGCGAGACGAGAATTGGATCGAGACGCGATCAAAACCGGCAATGCCTATTTACGGAAGTGAAGGCGTTTATTGACGCTTAGTGCACGAGAGCGGGGCCACGAGGCCAGCAGCGAGGAAGAGACCACGTTGCGCTGCTCTCCACGTTGGGAGGCGAGTATTTCAACCTCTTCAGTGGCGCGCACCAGAGAGCGAGCAGGAACGGGCTGTCCCACGGACGAGGCGCGCGTCCGTGGTGGGGTGTCAGCCGTGGCTTATCTGGCGACTTTATGTATATTACGATACCCCAGGCAGGAACACGAGCAGTTCACTGCTGGCTAACCGGTCGGAGAAGTCGGCGGCGGAGCCGAGTCATCCAGAGCGGCGCGCCTCGTCGAGAGTGAGTGAGAAAAAAAGAGAGAGAGAGAGAGAGAGAGAGAACCGTGGACGAGAAAAACGTGTTCGATACGACTGAACGAGAAAGAGAGACAGCGAGGAAGAGCGGGAGGAAAGAGACGACGTTTCCTTTTCCTTCAGCGTTTCTCTTTCTCGCCGGCAGCCGCTCGTCACAACTGTACGACGCGACAACAGCGTGCGGCCCTTAAACTCCCGTCACGTCAGAACCGCATCGGTGGCAACGTGAGGATCGTGTGCGGCAAGATTTCCGTCGTGGTGCGTGCTCTTCGTCGGCCGAACGCTTCGGCAAGCTGATCGAACGGATACTCTCGACGCTGCCTACTGATCGCTTCGATCCAGGATGATCGTGCTCGCGTGGTCCCTCTTCGTCATCACGCTGCTCCTCGTGACGGGCAACCAGGCCTTCCTCAACGCGCCCATACCAGGTGAGAGAGAGAGAGAGAGAGAGAGAGAGAGAGAGATAGAGATAGAGAGAGAGAGAGAGAGAGAGAGAGAGAGAGAGAGAGAGAGAGACGCGTTTAGCGACGAGTTTTCGCGCCAAGTTCATCGATCGCGCGCGTCGTTGTCAGCGGAAGTCATCGTCGGGCGAACGCGAGGAACCAATACCGGAACCTTCGCACGGGATTCTCTCTTTCTGTCTCTTCGTTACTGAAGGTTCAACGCGAGCGTTTTTGCGTCAACTCCCGCGCGGACGCCGCGATTCAACGTGTCGCGTTGGTTTTTCCCTCCTTCGGATGACCGAGATACAATGAAGAATCGCGAATCGCTCGTGCGAGACCACCGCTGGTCACCTCGGCGACGACTCGTTTCGACAGCTGCGCGACACCGATGCGGGTTATGCTTATCGGTCGCGATTTCACGATGATCGCGGCTGAGAGCCGCGTGTGACGATGCGACGTTACTGAAGATCTTCCGCGGAAAGTGAATCAGCTGAGGCGATTAGAAAGTTTCGGGAATTCAGCGAGCGGGTTCTCGTGAAATTCGACGGATTCGTGTCCAAGATTTGCCCGAGTGCGAGGCGGTTAACGGGAAATTAAGCGATTCGTGTAAAGGCGAATTCACGCGAGACTAATCTCGCGACAGAAATTTCGCGCTCAGCGGAACCTAATAGGGGAAATCTTGCTTAAATCCGCTTAGGGTTGAATCTGCCGTCATTTCCGTTCAGAGACACCTCGAATATTGCGCGCGAGTCGCACGGCGCTTCGTGGCCGAGACACGAAGGAACGACGCAGAAACTCGAGATGCTGTAACCTAAAGTAACCCGCGTGCATCGAGACACACCGAGAGCTGACAAAAGGGGAAAAAGGAAGAGCAAGACGGACGTCGTCGAAGCGGCGGTTTTATCGACACGCTCGAGGAAGTCTCGTTCGTTGGACCGCGTTTCGATCGACCCGCACGACTCCGGATATAGATAACGTTACATTATTCAAGGCACGCTGTAATCGATACGATTACGCGGTTTCGGCCATTCGATTAAACCTTCATTCCGTGGCCTTTCGGTATTCATTAACCCGTCAATCTAATTCGGTCCGCGTCGGATCGCGCGGGCTTCTCACGCTCAATTACCGCAAAACATACGTAACCGTCAAATGTTACGACAGTTTTCCATGTCGGGAAGAAAGCGGCTTGTATGATACGATATATCGATATATCGTGATATTTTTCTGAAAAGTGCATCATCAACGCAACCGACATCGCGCAGTGATTCACGCGACACCTCTCGACGCTCGCGTTTCTCGAAATTCGCGGAATCCTTATATGCGCGGCTTGATATCCTTCTCCCCCCCCTCCTCCGCAGGATATCATCAGCTCACAGTCATACACATAGACTGCAGAACAGAGTGTCTCAGAGATAAATTCGCGCGGTGTATGAAATATCGAGGCAACGTAAAATCTCCGCGGCAAACAGAAGACTCGCGAGCAGCCCGGCGAGCGGCGGAAACTCAATCGTGACCTGATCGCAGCTTTACGCGCGTAAACTTTACATAACAACGTCGAACGTTACCGGGAGAACACTTAGACACGTATTAATCGAGCGTTCCTTGAAGTTGCAGAAAAGTCCTCCCGCGGAGGCTCAGGAGTTTCGCAGATTCGCCATCGTGAAAGTCATCTCCTTCCTCTCCCTCTCTCTCTCTCTCTCTCTCTCTCTCTCTCTCTCTCTCTCTCTCTCTCTCTCTCTCTCTCTCGCTTTCTGTGACAGAGTTGAATCTCGCGCGAACTCGCGAAAGCGGCGATCGCGCGTGGCCATGCGAGGGCGGGCGGGTGTTTTTTGAAAGAACCCGTAATGCGAGATCGCGGCGTGTGCCGCCGCACACGTGAATTTTACATAGCGCCGTGTACGAGTGACAGATTTATCTTTGTAGCGCGAGAGCGCGCCGAGACGAGAAAATTCTGTTCGAGCCGCCGCCACCCAAGTGAGACCGACTTGGTCCACTTGCAGCCTACGAAAGCGATCGGTCGGGGTGAACTTTCGATCGTCCGGCCGATTAGCGGCAGCTAACGGTCCGGCGCTCTGCGCCTCCTCTCCGTGTCTCTCGCCGCGCGCGCGTTGTTCCACATGAAAAATATCCCGGATAATCAATAAGCATGCTATCAAGCGGCTGCACCGGACACTTGACCCCTCCGCCTTGTCGCGCGGCCAATTTTTTTACCCGGCCGACGTGTCTTTAGGCGGTTGACGGTAGGTTGCTGAGCGAGTAGAAAGTTGCGCTTTCGATTGTCGTTAAGAGGACTGGAGGTCCCTCAGATTGCTGAAAAATCGTGCTTGTTTTTGATAATATTTTGTGACGAACTGAATAAATGTGCAAGAATGAAAATTTTAGATATATTTGTATAACATATGAAGAGTAGAAACATTTTGTTTATTAATAAATACTCATATAAATATACGTTCACTTAAATTTTAAACGCGCTTTTCTCGAAATTTTATTGCAATGATTTCTCCGAAACTGAGCTTCGTATCGACTTGAAATTTTAAAGTAATAATGTTTGTTTATCTGGCTCTCAGGTGAACCATGGACAATTACGTCAAAATATTTCATTTCCAAATATTAATTATTTTTATTGTAAAAGAACTGAAAAATTTGGATTTTTTCCTAATAATAGCCGCCATTTTCTTAATTTTGTTCGATTTTTTTTGTAGTAGTTCACCGGATCATGATAAGCCTCCTCAAGATTTCTAGCTAAAATTCGCTTTGATCGGACCATCGAGAGCCGAGATATTACTGCAAAAACGACAACTTGAAAAGAAAAAGGAGATTATATTTCAGCTATATATATCGTATATATTTATATGAATATTTGTTAATAAACAAAATTTGTCTACTCTTCATATGTTATATAAATATACCTAAAATTCTCATTCTTGCACATTTATTCAGTTCGTCACAAAATATTATCAAAAACAAGCACGATTTTTCAGCAATCTGATTCTCCAGTCCCCTTAAAGTCCGAACGCGAGACAAATTTTTCTTTTTATTCCGCCCGACACTTGAAACAAATAGTCGATTGTGTGTCGACTTCGGTCGACAGCAGAAATCGACCGGAAATCGAAACTCTCGTGGAGGTCCTAAGAAGGTCATATATATGTACGCGTGCGTATGTACTTTTTCTTCGTAAACATCATTTAATTACTAGAATAAAATTAAAAATGGAAATTTGATCGATTTCGACTGCGTAACCGAAACTCGCTTTGAATTTTGGTCGAAACCGGAAGCTGAGCCAATTCCAATTTCTGCAGTAATGGAAACCGAAGCCGAATTTTCGCGCGATCAAGGAGAAAGATCGATAAGGACAACGCGTCAATGAATCGATGTGTGATTCTCGCCACAAGGAGTCATCGAACAGTAGCCGATTGCGAGGAGCTCGCGCGCATTGTTCTCCTTTTTCTTTCTTACTCATTCATTTTGAGCAATATGTATGTTGACACGCAACGTGTCGAAACGCAAAATATTATCACAGCGAATAATTCGTCGCGTCTAAATGGGACGCGGCGCAAGGCGACGTGGCGAAGCAAGACGAGCGAGCGGCGCCTGTTACGTATCTTCGAGAAAATACGCGGCGCGCTGCGTTAATCGAACACGCGCTTTAATTGAACGCGCAGTTTACTCAATGATAGCGGCATGGTCTCTCACTTGGAGAAGATAAAGTTTCCTCCGCGGAATTTTATAAGCCGGCCGGGACGCCAAGCTGTGTCGCGCGTCGCGCCGTTGCTTTATTAATGAGAGCAAGTCGTAATAATTCAACGGCGTCTGAGCGGTGTCGATGTGGCTTTTTCGATAGCCAGCTTCTAAATAATCTAAACCCCGTTCAGCCGAGCGACGCGGTGCCATTCCCGTCTCGCGACATAATTTCCACGCGAAGATTCAATCGGGGCGACTCGCGCGAATTTTGCGGGACCGCCGCTGCCGGCGCTGACGACGCTGGTATCGTCATTAAACAATTATCTCTCGACTCGCCGTAATCGTCGATGTATCGACACCGAGCGATCTGTGACTCTTGCCGAGAAAACCGTCCATTAGGATTAAACTGGCCGCGGTGTCATGCGGAACAACGTGGCCAAAGTGCAGCCACGACTCGAGTTTTCACGCTCTGAAACGGCCCAGCGCTCAGGCGCCCCTTATCTAATGTGTCTTTCGAATCCAGCCGATTGAGTAAGCAGCCGCCATTTAACGGATGTACGAACATGTAATCGCCGTTGCTAAATATACATGTACGAGAAAGACTAGGAACCGTTACATAGATGTGTGTGTATGTGTGTATGTGTATACAACCTCGGATACATCCTGCAGTACTTAACGTACAATTACGACGAAACTTCCTACATTCGACAAAGACATCCCGAGGCCGCAAGTTTCCCGCTCGCCTCTGCTCCGAGGAAAAACCGAGACTCTGCGGTGCAAACTCATTCGCACCGTCGTTAATTGTTATCACACACGTCGAGCCGCATCACCGTCGCGCGCTCTTCTTTCCTCTCCCAAGCAATTTTTACGACAGCCGCCCGGCTGCATGCACGGCTCGGACGACGTCGGCGACTTGCGCACACTTGACTTTCATATTGGCGGAGAGAGCTCCACTTCTTTTTTTATCGCCGGAGCCAGAGCAGATGAACAAAAGAGAGATAACGTATACGCGACCGACACGTATGCTCGCTCCCCGAGCCAGCTAACAATACTTTCGATAACAACACACACGGCGAACTTGGAGCGACGCCAGAGCGACGGACTTGGGCGCAAAGTGCAAGTCTTTTTCAAACGAGAACTTGCCGCTTTCGAATGATTTCGCGTGCTCGCGGCGACTATTAGGCACACTTCCTACGTGCATCGCGCGGGTCAGCTAGCCGGGTTGCTTCAGCCGGGTCGTCGAGTGGGACCGCGAAGCGGCAGGTGATTTTTTAGCATGAGAAACTCGGCGCGAGCCAAAGCAACTCCGGAGATCCGTCCCCGTAAATCTTGCTTTATCCCTATCAACGCGGGACGTGAGGTAAAACGAGACATTTAATATTCGCCAAGTGGGAAAGTACGCGACGACGATGACGATGACGACGTGGACAGGACAGGAAGCAGTATTCCGCATGCGATTTCGGCGAAATGCGCGATAACAGGTGCGTCATTCGGCTCGTCGATCGCGCCTCTTCTTCGGTCTTTAGGAACAACATCAACGATCGTCCGGTATCGGTCGACTCGATCTGCGCATCCCCGCGCAGATTCTCAGCGTTTTCACGAGCAAAGGGAAAAGGCTCGGCCTCGGTTAATGAGGCAAGAGCGGACTCCACGAGCGGCTCGAAGCGACCACCAAGAACGTGCCGATCGAGTGTCGGCGAACGAGCACGAGAGAGGCTGGAGTAAGCGCGAACTTGAACGAGCGTACTCGAAGGTCGCGAACGCGTCGAGTGATTCCGATACGCCGAAGGTCGTCGCGGAGGAGTGTAACGTCGGAAGTATGCCGAGATGTTCCGAAAGACTGCGATTTCGCGCGATGGCGCGACCGGCTCGTTTATCGCGATGCATTACGTCACCCCGCCGGCTGCATCGTCGGATCATCTAATTACCATCGGTGAACAAATACCGGGCGCCTCGCGCGTGAGATTCTATCAGCCGCTTATCGTCAAGTTTGCCGCGCTCGCCGCCATGTTTCCGAAAGGTTCAGAGTGTATCTCGAGCGTAGCTCGCGTTGCATTCTCTGTAACGGTGAGACTTTGTGTGTGTGTGTGTGTGTGTGTTGGGATATATTACGGCTTTGCAATTCAATACGATTGGGGAAGAAACAAGAGCCCCGACGACGTCTGATGTAAACGCGGCCTTTCTTCGCATCAAACGTACCTTCGCTCGCTTTCCCCGCTTCTGTTCCTCGTTCTTGTCGAGTAGCGCCGACGCAGCGCGTATTAATAATACGTCGCGCTCGAATGGAATAATGTCGATAGACGCCGCGGACGGCAATATCAAAGCGTCGATGCTAATTATTCGGCTATTCAGTTATGTAAAAGCCCCGGTTAATTATTGACGGGGCAAACAACGCGTTATCAGGACGATAGTGCCGTTCGAAGTCGATGCAGCATTAAAAAACGCGTAGGACGGCCGCGACATTGCAGAACGCGCAGTTAATTAGAGCCGTGCGTTTGTTCGTCGTTTAATCAATTGAATCACCCCCGACGTAATTTCCCCGACGATTAACGCATTCACCTTCAGCGTCACCTTTCGATTATCAATTAATCACGGACGGGACGAGGTGCATTTGGAATCTGTGCGATGTAATGGTCGATTTGCGCTTTACCGAATTGCAGATTCGAGCATTTTCGAATAATCTTAACGTCTTAACGCAGGGGTTCAAACGCCTTGAGTTGGTCGAATTAAAAAGCCGATTAAAAAGCCGATTAAAAAGCCGATTGACCTGCGACTCGTCCAATTACATTTTTCACTCGTGTGGTAACCAAGAATAAAACAGTTTGTCTAAAAATATCGCTGACATCTTTATGTATCGCAAACAAATTTACAGTTATAGACTTTTGCCATAACTTCTAATATAAATCAATAATAGTATATAACAATATGTTAACAATTTATAATCATCATTTAGATGGTTTGATAATTTTGTAATAGTTTGATCAGTCAGAGAATTCACACGCTACGCGACAAAAGATACGTTTCTAAAAACGCAATTATTGTACTAAAAATCGACTCACCGGCCGCCGCCTCCGCCGCCTCCACTGCATCGCGTCAACGTGCCTTTGGCGCAGAAGCTCTGAAAAGCAAATTTTCTGCCGTTACTTATTTTTTCTTTATTAGATTCGTCGGATTTATTCGTCGTACGAGAATGCGTACGAAAAGCCGCGTCTTTTATATCGCGCCATGAGAGAGCTGTAGTTTCATGAATCAATGAATTATCGGTATCTCGGATCTGCGCGATCGTTAAAATGTCCCGCGCTAAAGCTCGACGTGAGCTACGCGTGTGTACCTTCCGATAACACGCGCGCGTGTAGATGCATAACCAAACGTCGCGTCGCGCGCGACGCGTTCTTCACGGACGGAAAACAAGCGAAAATACGGTAATCGACTTTTCGTCACGTCTTTGTCCTAGATTATTGCGCACTTGTGGCCGCGAAGCCAGCGCAAAATTGAACGCAAAATCACGTTTTATTATGCAGCTCAGCTCTGAAACTTCATTCGCCGAAAGTCTCTCGTCTTCTCGAGCCAAAAACGACCGATCCAAAAAGTACCAACGCGTCGGCATTTCCGGCAGGATCGACTTCGAGAGAATCAGCTCAGAGGGTCGTGTATTTGAGAGTGATTGAACTCTTCCGATTAACCCTTCCTTTTTTTACCTAGCAATGTGAGCTTAGCGCCTCGCGACAATGAGCATCGACTCGGCGTCGTCGCTAGACGACATTATTCGTCGTTACCGTCGCGTCCCGCCAGCGATTTATCTCGATTCCGTCGCCGACCGGAATCTCGTGAATATTTCGATCAAGCCGGTGTCTCCCGTAAACATGATGTACCTCAGCCGTTTTCCCAAGTGCCAGGTAGAACTCCACAAACAACGCCCACGCGACAGAGGGAGTCGTTTTCACGAGAAGCCGCCTGCACGCGGCGACTTTAAACAGACTTCCGTTTTAAAGTTCAAAAGTTCGCGCGAAGAGTTTATCAGCGCGGAGCGACGTAAAGTGGATACGCGATGCTTCTTAAGAACGATAAAATATATACACCGTGACAATGCCGACGTCGACGTGCGCAGCGCGGCTCGTCCTACAAGCAGCAATTATTTCTTCGCTCTACAGTCCCGTTATTTTCGCAATGTTTTCAGATAATCGGCGCGAATATCCGGACAACAAGTCAATCTAAGAATAACGAGACTCTCGACTCTCCCGTCGCGTCGTCGCCCCGTTTTCACCGTTCGAAAATTCACGAACGTGATATTTTTTCCGCAAAACTCTCGCTCTGACATTTACAAACACGTGTATCGCGCGTGAGTTTCTCGCGCATCTCGCGTCTACATTTGTCGCGCTTTCGAGCGAAATAAACCATCCTTCCGTCGTTTTCGCACCAAGATTTTCGACCTCGATTAGACTCCGAGATACGCTGTTGAAGTAAACCGGTACAGTTAATCGTGAAACACTTCGGAGCAATTTTAGGTACGAGCGGGGAATGCAATTTTAAGCCACACGCGAGGGAGGGCGAGACAACACGTGCATTCGCGCGGCATAATTAAGCGCGACTAACAAGATTGTTTTATTGCAGCTCACACGGTAACTAGCTACAACATCGGAGTTGATCGACGAATGGAGGACAATAAAGTGACGCACGGCGTGAACGACAATCGCCACTCGATCATCTCGAAATTCGCCGCCGTCGCCGCCGCCGACGACGACGACGACGATGACGACGATGACGACGACGAGGAGGCGGTCTACGTGATCGAGTACAACGAGGAGAACCGCAAGAACGGATTGGAGAAAGGAAGAAACCCAGATGGTAAGGACGCGTGTATCTCACTTGTGCACGCTTACAAAAGTCCCCACTTGAGAGAGAACACCGACGTGTCACGTCGATCCTCCGCGCTCAATTATGAATCATCGCGCATGACGTGCCGGGATCGCTCCCGTTATCCCAATTCGCACAAAACGTCGCCGTTTTTCCCGTTTTTCTCCCCCCTCTCGCGGGGCCGTGACCCCGCGTCAATTTCTTACCGCTCGGCCCGCGGCTCAATACGTCGCCGGAAAATCATGAAAAGCGCATAATTACTTTTCACCGAGCCGCGCCACTCGGCCTTCTGCCGGGATGCATTAGCGATTGCGTGTATATATTCGCCGCCTCTTTGCTCCCGCGATATCACGTTGCACTCTTGACCTCCCCGGGATTTCTTCCCGCGCGCGGCATTGTCAAGTTCGAGTCAATCGACCGTGAAGCGCGTGTATACCGTATCCGTTCGCGTTAAGGCGAGCGCGAGAGCAGCGAGTCGAGCGGCTTTCCGCTTGCGCAGAACGTGAATCTAATCGTCGGGTCTGAAAATACACATCGATCGCGGGTGATCGTTACCCGCGCCATTATACAACAATTACGTGTTTCGACAGAACCATACTCAATTTTTGCTGCGACTGCTTTTTGCCAGCTCGACTCGGTTCTCCGCGAACGATGCTCACGCGGTAAACAACTGCGCTTGTGGGCGTTAAGTAAGTATGTGGCGAATGTGAAATTAGCCTTGAAACCGGAAGACCGGCACAACTTAACAATCACGACGGGAAGTCTCATTGGATTTCTCTGTTGTACGCGACATATCGAAGCGATGAGTTATCAATTGTCGTGACGATCGAAAATCGGACGATTAGATACATTCAGACGTGTCCATGGTCCCCGCCGTGACGATGCTGGGAATAAATCTAAGAGGACGCGAGTACACACGACGAAAGAGATCGTATTAAAGTTTCATTACCTTGGGAATGATGGAATTTATCGTCTAATTGAACAAGGTCGAGCGAGGCGGGACGTAGAAACGAGATCCATAAAACGAAGCTCGCGATCTGCCCGGCGCGCGTTTCCCGTTAAAATCCCGGCCGCGCGGAGAACAAACTCCCGGAGAGACAGTGTCACACGCGTCAAGGATTTATGCAGATGCGCAGCCGTTCTTCATCTTCATTTACATCGAGCCACGGGCTCGTCGCGTCGTCGCGTCGCGTCGTACGCGTCACGCATTAACGGCCGCGATCGGCGGAGCGTCGTGTCGCGCCGTGAGTGCATGAGTCTCACGTGTTACGTCCCCCGCGCCCGCGGTCGGTCGAAAGAAAAAAAAGGAAACAAAAAGACCGGAGGCGTGGTTTCGAAGACTTTCCGCGCGATATTTATGCCGCTGCCGTATCGAGAACGATCCCGCTGAACGCGCTTCGATCGTGCCGAGCGTGCGGAATCGTCGTCACGCCGCGAGCGTGCCGATCGTCAAAATTCATCTCGCGGCTCGTCAGCGACGAATTTTCGAATCGACTTGCAATCGACTTGCGAGCATAATACACACGCGCGTGCCCGCGAACTCCAGACGCCACGGGCGTCGGGAAACAAAGAGATATAACAGGCCTGCTTCGAGATCGGTCTCGGAAATTCTGCTTTCTGTCGTAAGGTTGGTAAGGCCTTAAACTGATTTAGATACGTTGCGTAATTGATCAGCTGATCACACTTGGACGTCACACGGCCGTGTACTGTTTCTGTGTTTATAGACTTTGTTTCAGCTATTATTAGATCGAGATACGGATACGGAGATTTGTGATTACGTGTTATCCTGATGATTGAACAGCTGATTAATTAGCAAACGCATCTGAGTTAGGCCTGCCAATCTTATAAATCATTTTTCGAAACAAGCCCAACGCCGCGCTCTTTTAATGTCCCGCCGATGAGTTCTCGCGGCGGATAACGCAACTCGGCACCGAGATGACTTTGGATTCACGGTTCGTCGCGTCGCGTCGTATTTCTACCGCGGACACGACATCGCGAGACGCGCAAACAAAGGAGCACGCGGCTCGCGCAAGTAGAACCGCGTCTGTTTGCGCGTCTCACGATCCGAGAGCGGTGTCCGGCAGGTAGTTTTTGCCTCGAGTTTGGATATATCGTCTGCAACAACAAGTCGCGTGATTCCGTCGGAAAATCACCGACGGATTTAATTTCCCATGCCCTCCCGGGGATTCTTTAGCAATCCTTAATCAGCGTGGAACGATCCTCGGAAGGCGCGATATTTAATTAAGTATCGCCCCTCCCGCCACACATCTTTCGATTTTCTCTCATATCTCCACGCCCCCTCCCTCTCCATTTGTCTCCTCATAGAGATACACCCAACTTTTTCATAAACAGATTCATTGCTCATTAATGTAAGATGGCGAGCGATAACACGAGCGAGACACGACGACGACAAGATCGCGGCGCGAAAGCGCGGAAATCGCGTCGTTCGTGCGATTATCTCGCACGAGCCCAACTCTCCGACGAAATCCGACGCGATTATTGCTGTCGCTGCTATGACTATTATTATTAACAAACGGCTCCCTCACAGGTTCCTACTTTGTTATAGTCAAGAGCGACCCGCAGAACCCGTTAGACCCGTGGTCGATAGTCTGGTACATCGGCTCGTTCGGCGGCCTGGTGGCGTTCTTCCTCATCGTCAGCTGCTCCGAGTGGTGCTGCCGACGGGCCGCGCGACCCCTCACGATACCGTACGCGCAGCCCGCCGAGGTGAGCTCGCGCGGGGTCGCGGAGAGCCCGCCGCCGCCTTATCACCTGTTCGCGCCGCCACCGTACGACTCCGTCAACTACGCCGACATCGTGAACAAGACGTCCGGCGAGAAGCTCGACATCTACGTGATCTCGGTGCCGACGCACCGGCCGGTGGTGCAGGCGCCAGCGTAGAGCTGCTCCTGCTCCGACCCGCTCAGCGAGAATCATCGGATCCGCGGACGCAAGCCGAGCCGCAAGCGATGCTCAACAAACTCGGTTTGACAACCGGAAAATAAGTACAGCGCTACTCGAGAAATGTACGGCGGCGCAAATGCTCGTCCGTTGCTCGCACGACATTATCGAAGAGGCAACTGCGAGCTATCACCTCGCGGGATATCATACTTGGCGCCCGAGATAACTCAGGCTACAGGCGATTCCTCGAAACATTGTATCATTTCGGATTACGCGTGAGTCATTATTCGTATTCTCACGAAGGGAGAATGAGATAGAGGAAGGGAGAGCGAGAAGGAGACGTCCTTAAGTGCCCGATTCGCGGCGGAGTAATCGCAGACGTCGGTTCTGCGTCCACGAAGAAGTGATGACGAGAGAAGAACTCGTGAGAAGAACGTGTCAATGGAAGGTAGCTTCTCGATACGCGAAAATAGGGAACTGCTTTTGTATCTATCACCCCGGAAAGATGATAATCTTCTGTGCGATTGTGTTCACGGAATGATTATTGCCGATGTTCCGTTTGGACTTTGTGGCAAAGTCGGAAGACGACTGACGACGTCAGAGAAATCTGTGTCAACGTCTGTGTGGGGATGTCGATCGAAACGACAATGACACGTCGAGTATTCGTACCGAATACTCAAATGTACGCGTGTCGTGTATATGTATGTGTGTGTGTATTCTGCGGGATAATTTATGAGAGGTTGATACGCGAAAGTGGAGCGGTTTTATAATCGCAGACAAGTCCGCGAGTTTCTGGAGCCGACTTGGATCTAGCAAGGACTCGGAGAAGGGCCCATTGTGCCGATTGTAGAGAGCAATAATTAACTCGATCGGACCACGCGAAATGGCGAACCAATTCGACTGGCACAATCGACGCGGAAGCTTTGTAACTCGTAATCCTAGGATCACGTTCAAACTGTCTCGCCTGCCGCACCGCGAGGACATGTTCTTAGATTTCACTCTGGAAATATATCCCAAGAACGGATGTCTCGCACGCTGATGATATATTTCGTTAAACGGAATATCGAAATGACAAGGATGTGCGCAAGGATGTACGGCGAATATTTAACAAGTACGTCGGATAAATAATTTGGCTGATCACTGCCACGCGAGACGAGACAGCAGAGACCCGCGCATCGATTTCCGAGTTTATATCGCAATTGAAAAAAATAATAATTCATACACACATGGCGAGTCAGATTTTGTCTCTATTCAATCGATCTCTCTGCGCGCGCGCGACAACTTCGAGAGATCGTCATTCAATCGTTCAAACAGAAATCGTCCTCAACGTCATCCTACGATCGTCGGGCGAAGTGTATAGTATTACGAGCCAACTGTGAGAATCTTTCGAGAATTATACGCGATACCATCGCATGCGATTGGCCCTATTCGCCTACCGACTCTCTGTCAATTAAGGACGATTAGCGTAGATTATAAATCGACTGTCGCGAGGAGTGGTCTCCCCGCGAACGAGGTCGCGTAAAAGTAATTTAAGATAATGGCGCGAGCGTGTTTGCGCGCGCGCGCGCGCGCATGCGCACCGCGAGACAAATAGCGCACTCGCGCGCGATAATAGAGACGGGCACCGACGCGATATAGAGCTTGCGGCGACCAATTGCGCGCTAATTAGCGGAGCGCAATTCTGCGAGCGTAATCACAGCCGGAGCCTTCGCGCGATCTCTCATAGCCGGAGCGAGCGGAGAGATTCGTCTCTGACGCAAGTGAATTTCGATAGCACGCAACACGTTGACGAAAAGCATCGGTCGATATTGCGATTCGACGGTTCATCGTCGAAATAATCTGCTAAAACGTACGGTACTATTCCTCGGCACCGTGAGCGAGAAACACCCGAGCGAAAATATAGACGAGTAAACAATAATAATTCTATTTTGCCCAATGATACTCTGATCTTGATAAGAGTGAACTTGTGGAACGAAAAATAGAGAGAATGAGAGGGGGAGGCAGGAGAGATACTTTAAGTTTCTACGTCATCTTGCGGAGAATATTTAACGGCAACTGCAGCTTTGTTAACGTTTTACATTCTCTGTCACCGAGTCACAGTGTGTTTGACTCGTTTGTATTATACTTTACATTCGTAATGATAATATAAGAAGCCTAATTAACAGAGCTCCGTTGTCGAGAGTGCGCATCACGATCGATTCGTTGTCCCTAAGATTCACAAAATGACGACGCTGTCGCTATTTATTTTTTATACTTTTATACACACAATTTATATACGTACTCGAGCGCGTCTCTACGTTATCAATAAAATTTCTTTTCACACATGAAGAGTGATTTCTTGTCATTTATATTGATTGCAGTGTCATCGCCTCCATTTTCTTTCCATGTTTACATACTTCTAATATCAATTATCAGATAATATGCACTACCGAGTCCCAACATTAACCTTTTATATTTTACCATGCCAAAATTGATGAAAAATCTTATTGTTTTGACTAAGTTGAAAAACATTTGGGTTTACTTCGTGTAAAGATTTCTTAAAATAGAATATCGACATGTATCATTATGATTTGCTCAAAAAATATAATTTAACTGTGAACATTCATTTCCTTTTCATATATAAAAATTTTTTGCGCTATTTTTCACAAACTAATAATTGTACATGCATTATTATAACGAATCGTTGCGATCAAAAAGAATTAAAATGTCGCATATATATATATTATAATCCGAAAAATATATGTTTTAAAATAATATACAAACATCTAACAAGTATAAAAAACGTTATGGAAAATTTTTGAATGTGAGAACTTGTTAGTGTATTACTGCATATGAATAAGAGATACAGTCTCATAATTTAAAATTTCTTTATCGATTCATAATATTATATTCATAAATCTATTATCTGAAAAAGGTATTACCAATAAACATAAATTAATTAAAGCCAGTATAAATGATTTTTTCGAGAAAACGCATATTAGACAAAATTCTGTCAATATTTTGGTAGAGGGTAAGTGCTAGTGAAATAAAGTCACATATGACTATCCATCAAAATGTTAACCCTTTGCACTCGGAGCCATCTCGCGGACACTTACGATGTCCCCTCAGAGGAGACATCTGAGTGCACGGGTTAAAGAACATCGACTCTAGATAAGAGATTTTTTATTCATAAATGATAATTAAACAGCATTGACATTACCGACTATGTAAAAATAATATTCAATGTTATGTCAATATGTAGACCGTATAAATGCACAATATAACATAATAAAGCGGCAACAACATTAAATTCATTCAAAACAAACAGTCTCATTCGAATGTATATGTCCATGAATATTCGTTTTCAGCGATTGCATCCTGACGAGTGAAGTCGGCAATCATACATTGCGACGGCTGCGATTCTCAAAGTATGAAAAGCGTTAACTTCACTCGATACAAAGGACGCCTCGCCCGTGACATGCATTTTTACCGGCATTTCAATGATATTTTACTAAATAAGAATGTGTGACTTACTTTTCAGTGCTGCTAATCATAATTCTCATGCAAATTATTATTTGGCAGATCGAAAACACACAATGCAACGATTCGGATCTCAACTGGATTTAACCTTGCGAGCATGTGATATTATACACAACATAGCCATAGAATACCCGATTTTCGGCAGCACTTTAATGATATTTTGTTACGAAACTTACTTCTGACACTCCCGACGATAATATACATGTAAAACTTACAATCGGACGAACTGACATCTCAGGAAATACGGAGTTGCTTCCTTGGATTGTCGCGCCGCGATCCCTTCCACCAAATGACTAAAGAGCAACGGTTGCGATTCTCGAAGCATCAGTGCACTCGATACCTCGAAACGAGTCTCGATCATAGTTATTTTATTTCTTCATCAACAGCTTCCGACATAAATTTTACGCAAACTGCTCGAAAATTTTTAATATTCAAAATATCAAACTGAGGAACTAATAATAATGACTAATAATTGTCATATCTCAATTATTATACTTGAATCGTTGCAAAGCAGAGAGGAACATGACAGCGGCCAATACGACATTTTCTGCGACACCGACTTTCCGCACTGGGAAAGGACGCCATCTGCATCCATTTTGAGAGAGGAACTATGATGCTACGTCTACTTTTAGGTTTCGGTGGTAAAACCTACATGTACTGGAAGTCCATGCTACATCCACTTTCAGGCGGTTTATGTCTGTGCTACAACCACAATAGCGTACTTGACAAGCACGGTCTCGCACATTGTTAATATCTCCGTTTCTATTGGGAATTGAAAGTAGAGCATTATGGTCAGAATAGGATAGATATAGGACTATATTGTGGCCAAAGCGTGTTTCTGTATCTTGAGCCGTTTAGGCGACAAAGGCCCGTACCAGTATCTTTAATCGTTTAGGAGATATCGAAGGTTAAAGTTTTTCAACTTGTACCGTCAATATCTGCGTTTCTACTGGGAATTGGGAGTCGAGATTTAGGGTGAGGATAGGGTTGATACAGGATTATATTGTTGCAAAAAAACGTGCCTGTATCTTGAGCCGTTTAGGAGATATCGAAGGTTAAAGTTTTTCAACTTGTACCGTCAATATCTGCGCTTCTACTGGGAATTGGGAGTCGAGATTTAGGGTGAGAATAAAGTTGATACAGGATTATATTGTTGCAAAAAAACGTGCCTGTATCTTGAGTCGTTTAGGAGATATCGCAGGTTAAAATTTTTCAAATTGTACCGTCAATATCTCCGCTTCTACTGGGAATTGAAAGTCGAGATTTAGGGTAAGAATAGGGTTGATACAGGACTATATTGTTGCAAGAAAACGTGCCTGTATCTTGAGCCGTTTAGGACATATCGAAGGTTAAAGTTTTTCAACTTATTTCGTCAAATATCTCCGCTTCTACTGGGAATTGGAAGTCGAGATTTAGGGTGAGAATAGGGTTGATACAGGACTATATTGTTGCAAAAAAACGTGCCTGTATCGTGAGCCGTTTAGGAGATATCGCAGGTTAAAATTTTTCAAATTGTACCGTCAATATCTCCGCTTCTACTGGGAATTGAGAGTCGAGATTTAGGGTGAGAATAGGGTTGATACAGGACTATTGTTGCAAAAAAACGTGCCTGTATCGTGAGCCGTTTAGGAGATATCGAAGGTTAAAATTTTTAACTTTACTGTTAATATCTCCGTTTCTACTGTGAATTGGGAGTCGAACTTTATGGTGAGAATGTGGTTGATATAGGACTATATTGTGGTAAAAAAGTGCCTGTATCGTACGCCGTTTAGGAGATATCGTAGGTTAAATTTGCTATCGATCAAATTCGCTTATAACTAGCATTTATCTCTAGAGCGCTTCTCGGGGACATTCCGTTCGAAGGGTTAGTCCGCAATAGAAAGTTTCTTGCGATCGGAGACCGCTGTTATTTAAGGTTAAATTGCAGCATCAGTATTGTTATCGGGCAACCCTGAGACGGGCTGCCAGCATTCATCTGTGACGTCTGCCGCGCCTTTGCGATTACCGGTAAATTCAGTTTTCTCGATTGCTCGCGCGATTTCAAGTAGCCATAATATATGGCGAGAATACATGGCATTGTAGGCAATAATATATGGTAATAATATACATCAACAATATACGGCAACAATATATGGCAATAATATATGACAATAATTCATGGAATATATTTTTCGTTACAAGAGTCAATGCAAATTTGCGGCATGCACAACATAATAATAAAAGGGCCTTTTGCGAGCATTGAGTCAGACACTCACCGATGATGATATTGATGATGTCCTGTTGCATCCAATCAGATCCACCAATGATCCGCCCATGTCCGCTGCCGCTCTCCATGTCGCGCAACATCCATCTTGCAGCGCGTCCCACGTTGATTGCTACACTTTCATCACATTTCCGCGACGCGGTCGATACGCGGTATTATAACGGCGATATTTGCGTAAATTAATGAACGTTTTACTCGCCAGCGGTGGAAACTTTTTGCACGCTGCGAAACGGACTCTATAAACTCGATCGTCGAGGAGCAAGAACCGTGTGAAAATTTATTGACTCGTTCAACGGATTTTTACGGCGCTTTTCGCGATTGCGTCTAAAAAGTCGCGAAAATGTGGGAGTATCGATATCTACGAGTGAAATATTCGCGACGCGAATGCACGCGAGGAAAGATTAGACAATCAGAAACCGGTCGCCCCTAGGGAGCGCAAAGAGAGAGGAGCGGGGCAAAGTTTTCACGCATGATAGCTCCGTCATGACGAAGCTTACGTTCGCGATACTTTGGCGAAATGAGAATTTAAGCCTTCTTTGTTAGCAGCACGAGTAAAAACGCCTATTTTGATAACCGCAGTCGTGATATTCAAAGGCACGCGAGCGAGGATACCTCAAGCTCGGCGTGCGCTAGCGCAATTTCTGCGCGCATTATACGCTACTCGAGATAATAGGGATCGTGATGAATGGACAATATTGCCAAATAATTCTACAGCCTGTTTTGCAAATAAAAGAAAAGGAGCCAACGATATCGGCATTTATGCGTATGAATATATTTTACACGGGAAACTGAATATTGTCAAATAATTAAATCGTTAAATAATTCTGCGGCTCGCTTGAAAAATAAAAATAAAGCAACTAATGATGGTATCGCGTTTGTACATATGAATATCTCTTATTCAGATGACTGAACATCAAAAGAAAATCATTCATTATTTTAAATCTCGTATGTAATGCAGGCTATCGAGTAACCCCTGATTGTTTCGAGCAATGTATTTTATTCAACGTCACATATACACACATGCAAGAATCTATTTGCAATTCGCATTGACTCGAACGATATTTTTTAGTCCCACATCCGTCATTCAGAATTTTATTTCTCTTTTCATTTTGACTCACCGAAACGACTTGCAGTCAGAGCCGGCCACGTTCCGCTTCAACTCTGTAACAAAAAATTCACATTTGCTCATCAGATTTGACCAACGAGTGCGGGCGAGTAAAAGAGTAGTTTACCCTCTGCGATCGTAATTCAAGTCGAGCCGGAAATTATATCCCAGCTCTAGATCGCCAAGGGTCAAACAGAGGACTATAGTAAACTTGTAAACTTACCTTCAAGCCGACTCTGCTTCGCCCGAATCGGATCCTCCGGTGCGGCATCCGCGTCCGCCGGACTTGCTTTCCGCAACGTCTGGAACAAAAATTTAGCGTTCTTGGTTGGTAAGCTGCGGTAGAGAAAAAATGGTTGGTCGGGATGAGTGGAGAATATTCGCTACGATTTTTTTTCTTTATTGACATTGAATGTCTAGATAGGAGCTCTTGAAAGAGCTGACGAAAGAAAATGACAATAACAAGCGGAGACAACAGTTGTGTGCTCTCGAAAATATTCTTTTACGGATGGACATTTAAATTCAGATCCCGTAACAAGAGTAAACAAACTTGAAAGAAGCGCTGACCGAAAACAAAAAAGGTCGCAGTCTAAGAAGGGATATGACGTTGAATATTCTACACAAGACCAATATTCTCACACAGGAATTGGGAATGATTCAGAATGTTTGATTGAGAACATGATGAATTCCACGTCCATAGACCGTTATCCGTCTCTGTCTGGATCAATATCTTTTGTATACAACAACGCAATAAATAGATAGACAGACAGAGATTGACGAGAGTAATTGCAAATTCATAAAATGATGATTACTAGTCGGATGATGACGGATTGTGAATGCCGAGCGCGAAATTCCGACTTCTTATTCCCGGAAAATTCGTCAAACATACGCTCTCGTTATCGGAGACCTCCCGCGTAATAAATGATTCCACATACCTGGAAACGTGACGTATCGCTGCCGGCGTTCTGCTTCTCGACTGCTGAAGTCCTCCGGATTTCACTCGCTCATGCTTCTAATGCTGATACTCGCGATTCGACCGTGCAGTTAATGAATGAGATGCCGACGCGATGCCGATTGAGTATCTCGAGGACCGACGAGATATATTTCTTTTAATTACACGAGACGGAAGTGACGAGAGCGTCGCGCACGGCTGCTGCTGATGGAACGAGGTCGAATACATGAGGTGCGCGAGTATTATAATACGAAAGGCAAAAAGTGTCGTTGCTCGCGAGCCGATCAACACAATCGGCGCGATGTAAACATTGCGGGCCTCGGCGGCGGTTGAAGCAAGAGAGACTTGCCTTTGAGCGTCTCTTGTTTTCTCGAAGGTTTCGGAACGACGAGGGGAATGCGAGGAGGCCTTTCAACTGTACGCGACATTGATGCACTCTATTTATTGATTACTGAAAATAAAGAAAATCACTCTGTCGAAGCATCGGACATTTGTTAGCTTTATGTTAATTAAAGAGGAATGTATACGATTAGAAAATGTGTTAGCAACTAATTGTACAGAGTGTAAGTTGTTGTGACGCCGTTTCCAGAGAATAATTAAAGATCATGGTAGCGTTAAAGAATGGAATTTTATCCTATGCGAATTTAATCGCGCTCTTATTAAATATTAGTCCTGTATAAAATGTCGTATTTAAAAGTATTGTTTCGCATTCACGAGATTTTGTCGTGAATTCTGCTCTCAGATTGGATCGCGGGTGAATACTTTTTAATGCGACGGGGAATAGAACGTGAAAATCTTGTATGCCTCTGAATCCGAAAACGATTAGGAGAAGAAGTGAATATTTTTCAATACGAAAGTTCGCATTTAAAAATTATCGATTGCGATTGAATACAAGGCATATTTGAAACGAATTGAATCCTTGTTAATGCGAAGCATTCACTACTGCCATCTCGTATTTAGCGCGGTGAAATTTAATGGGAACTAATACTTTTTATTTTCCCTTTCTTCGGATCAGAAAGCAGAATTCAGACGTATTCAAAATGTCAATACTTTTTAATATGTTTCAGTTCGACATTTTATACAGGGAGATTATCCGCTGCGGACAATAACTCTTCTACTTTTCATTTAATATTCAATGATGATAAATAACATTTAATTGCATTCGTTTGGCTTTTTTTATTTCGAAAATAAGAAAATATATACCGGGGTGAGATTTTACCCATGACAACATTAATGTGATTTTCTTTGATACTTTTTTTAAAAGTTCAAATATTTCGTCGACTCGCGGGATATTTATAATCGAAGTCTCGTCACGTTAATTACGTGAATAACACGTGCTCCTCCGAGCGGATCGAATGCTCACCGACGGCCACTGTCAGTGCCACGAGCGAATGTCCGGAGCGGACGGGATGCTGAATTAAAAAACAAGACGAAGTGAACGGGACGCGGACAACGATACATCATGCGTCTCCATACATGTCAAATTGTTTATTATAGAAAAGACTTTGATACGGCAATATATATTCGAAGATTTAACATTTAATACTTTTATTTTTTCTGCTCCTCCCCCCCTCTCCCCTGCTCTTTGTAGACCACCGGGCATAGTCTGGCATAGAGATGGCAACTGTCATTGCAGCACGGACATAAACCGCCTGAAAGTGGATGTAGCATGGACTTCCACCACATGCAGATTTTACCACCGAGACCTGAAAGTGGATGTACTATCGTAGTTCCCCTCTCAAAATGGATGCAGATGGCGTCCTTTCCCAGTGCGGAAAGTCGGTGTCGCAGAAAATGTCGTATTGGCCGCTCTCAGGTTACTCTCTGGTCAAAGCATTTGCAGCGTCTAGTGGATCATATTAATCATAGCACAATTTTTGTAATTAGTAAGAGCCAATTAGTTAGATCCTTTCGAACGTAACTGGATGAATTGTCTCAAGTTATATAGTGTTATCATGAAAAAACTTATTATCTCTAAAACCTTATCTACTATATGCTCTTTGGTTTCTGTTTCTTTCTCTCTATCTCTCTTTCATTTAAATTTTTTGTTTATAGACGGAAACAAATGGCTGCGTTCAGAAAACACAACAGTTGAGTAATTCGTCAACGTTATTGGTTGAATGTTAAGGCTCGTCTACATTAATTGTAAGAGTAAGGCTGTAAGGCTGTAACGTAAGCTGTCAGCGAATGAAAATATTTCATTTCGTGTTTTACAACTTTACAGCCTTACTCTTACAGCTAATGTAGACGAACCTTAAGGATAAGGAACAGTAAGGACCAATAGTTACTAAGCGCTCAGTGAGCGCTTTGTTTTCTGAACGCAACCAATTTTTACCTGATTCTCAGGTCTCGAACCTAATACGCGGTCTACTCTCATTATATATGAATTTTGTTTAAATAAGATTTGAGTTTCGGTTGTTGTTTCTTTTGATTATAAAATTTTTGTTACAAGCCGTCAATATTTCTACTGACAAATTAAAATCGTAATAACTGTAATAATCGTAATGACAAGATAAAAGACAATAAGATAGAAGTTGTTTATTTTTAAATAGGATTTGACCAATCAGCCAATTTTTTTATTTACCAACGGTAACGTTGGATAATAATGAAATTTAATAACATCAAATTAAAAAAACTAACAGCATAAGAATAAAATTATAAGATATTGAAAAGACAATTTATTTTTAATAAAATTTATTTTTAATAAAAAAATCGAACATCGACCTATCAGTCTTAACATTGATCATCTCTAACCTCAATTCTGCGGTGGATCCAGTATTACTATGACGTACTAATCACAAAAATGGCGAGATGATGCGTTTACTTTAAGTGCCTTTTCGTCGAAACGGGTGTAGGGAGACTATCAGTTTGTTAGCACACATCTATAATTACAAGATTTTATATGGAGCAATGGACTCCATTAGTGCCAGTTTGTCAGATTCTACTGACATGGACGTTTCGACATTAGTCAAACAAGATCAAAACTACAAAGCGATCAACAGTACTGGTGAACTATGTGGCGAAACTGAAGGTTTACGTATTCTCGATGAATTTCGTAAATTATACGAGAGTCGTATCAAGAAAATCGATGGGGAGTCTCGCGGCGAGTTTGACCGAGTTTCTGTAAGCACTATTTATTTTCATTGTAAAAAAATATATTGCATGATTCCTTATTCTATATACTTATATTATACAATGAAGTAGTATAATTTTTCAGGTTTACAGGTTTATAGATTGAAAATATTAACTGGATTTATTTAAAGTATTGACTGAAAACTATGTTTTATAGGCGAAACTACAGATAATGAGTGATTGGATTAAAGATTTAGGAGACCAAAATACTATGTTAGTACAAACAGTGCAAGATTTAGAACAAGCAGCTTGTAGTAGAGTTAAGTTATTGGAAGAAAAATTAAAAAAGTCTTCGCAAATAGTTGAAGACAATCTGATAGGATCAAATCATTCTGAAGAGGTAAGAAAAAGAGAAATGAAATTTTGTTAAATTGTTCTAGCACTTTTGTGATAGATAAGATATAAGCATATTTCCATATGCGCAGTCATTTATCTGATTTTTTTATTATAGGCTCTAAATATTCTTTCAAATCGTGTTGACAAGTTGCAAAAAGATGAAAAGTTTCTAGTTAGAAAAATAGAATGTCTACAAAGTGACATTAGAGGATTGTTGGAGTTAATCCGTCGTGCATGTTGCCAAAATATTTGGAGTCTTGAGGGTATAACATTTTTTGAAATTCAACCTAAGGATATTCCACTTCAATCACTGGAGTAAGCTTAACATTATATAATAAAAAGTCATTTTATGTATTTTACAAGATATTTAATAGTATCATTTGTGTTATTATTATTACAGCTGTATCTGTAACCAGGTAAATATGTGTATAAATACAACCAAGAAGCTCAGACTTATTTTAGATGTAGAGCATAGAAAATAACAAGATAAGCAGAGATGTGTGATACAATACTTCTACTGTATGTTTAACATGCAAGCTTTCCCTATTCCCTGCATCCTTTATTAAATTAATTATCAAATACACACATGTGCATATATATCTATATTGAATAAATAATTAATGATAATATTGGAGTTTACTGCACTTTTAAACAGTTACTATATCTATATAGCATTAGTAACTTTTTAATATATTGCTGAGTAAGTGGAATATTTTAGTGTATTATCTCCCAATATTATATTTTATATATCTTTAATATAACTTAATATATCTTCAAATTAGGAACAGATAGAGCATGAACAAGTAAAATCCTTGAATTTGGAAATAGAACGACTTCAGGAAAATGAGAAAAAAATGATTAGGTATAAAACATAATAAGTATCTATGATAAATCTGTTTTGATATCAATATTATATACATATATATATATATATATATATATATATATCTCTAAATTGATAATCTGCTATTATACATTTATAATGGATTCGTAATAGATTATTCCTTCATATATTTAATGTATATTATTACATAAATATATGCATTTTTACATGAATGAATATTTCACAGAACTAAAGTGGAATTGGAGGGAAAGATAGAAGATCTTAAAACAAAATCATCAGTGAAGGATGAGACTTTAAAAAGATATGTTTCTAGACTTCAGAGTTTTTGTGAAAAACTTAGAGAGCACTCTAAACAGACAAGTCAAGTTATTAATTATCCATTGACCATTATTTCTGATCAGGATTGTGATGTAAGTTCACTTTCTTTAATTATTGTGTGAATAGGAACTTATTTTGATGAGTTTCAATATCTAAATATTGATTTCTATAGAGTAAGTTGGAGGCAAATCATGTTGTGATATAAATAAGAATTAAAGCGGCTTTATTGTTATTATACATATTGCTTTTATTATTGACTTAATGCAAACTGTTTAATCATATTTTATTAGAAAAATATAGAGGTCACATTTCTTAATATTGAAAACCAAAAGATTCTTGTATAATTCATGTTACTGTTCAGATTATGTTAACACCTGATATTCTGGAAAGTGTGTTAATTGCTAAAGATACAGAGAATAAAAATTTGTATCGACAACTCCAAGAAGTCGAATCAAAATTTATGGTGCACACTCACAAAAGTAATATTGAAGCAAATAATCTGCAAAGACAGCTTGAAGAGGAATGTAAAAAGGTACAACAGTTGCAGACGGAAGTAACTCGTTTGGAAGAGGTTGGTTCAAGACATTAAAATTTCTATTTTATAATTTATATGCTATATTTTAATATTATTATTGGTTTCAGGAGGTTGCAGGAACACGGAATGTAATGGCAAAAATTGTTACACTTAAGAATGAAAACTGTCATGCAAATATAGGAAATAGTCTGAGGAATGATGTGATTAAAGAAATATGTAAAGAATTAAAGAAAACAACTCTAGAGGTATATGATAAATTTTTACATCGTCTTACGTCACTAATTTTTTATTTATAAAAACTATTACCCGGTATTTCGTTCTTAGAAATACGATTTTATTCCATTAATATTACAAAGATAACATTCTCAATCTTTCTTTGTTATCATGTATGTTAAACTTTTCTTCATATAAATACGCAGCGAGACGCTCTTAAGTGTAAATTAAATTACAAGAAATCGCCAAAAAGTTTATCGACAATCAATACAACGTCACAGGACAGGCCATTTAGTAATTCTCAGAACGAAGCAGCTATTCGAGCCTGTCGATTTAAATATCCAAAGAATAGTGACAAGAAAATTTTGCGAGCCATTAGGAAGTTGTCTCCACCATGTAAAGATAATAGTTTGTTGTAAACTAGAATCGACTGCATTAGACTTTTAAAAGATAATAACGCTAATCATATATATACAATCTCAAAATAATCTAAATTTTTATATTAGGCATTCATATCATTGGTAAATAAATCCATGAATCTACAATCATATGTGTAATTAATGACTTATATAATATTATTAATGCACTTGAGATAATCATAAACTTGTTTCATGATATTGGTAAAAATCAAAATATTGTGCGCGTATCAACATGATTGTCTCACTTTAAAATTTTAAAATTAATATAAATTTGAAATAAAATATTATTTTATGTTATGGTGAATACAATCATTTAATTTACATGTTAGAATTTCGTAAATATATACTTTTTTACATAATTTTTTTAGGATACATCTCGAAAAGTTCGTATTGATACAAGTAATTGTCCAGAAGTAAGTTATTAATTCAATATAAATATGTATAAATATTAATGCATTATGTAATATGATATTGAATTATGATATATTCTGTTTGCAGATATATTCTGTGCCTTCAACAGATCCTACATATTATTCTAAAAAGGTTGGTTAAAAAATTTTATTTGTATCTTGAATATATACTATACAAAGTGTATATATATATATTAGTACAGTATTATATTTTTTAATCATTTTTTTTTTATATTTTCAGGATGAATTTATATCGTTCCTGAATAGTACAAAAGTACATATACAGAAAGAGTGTGAGATTTTGTCTGATTTAAAACTGGAACTGAAGAAATTTGTAGAAAAATTGATTGATAAAACTGCTGAGGTATGATAATATAGTACCTCTAAAATTACAATACAATGAAAAGAAAGTATATCTTTACAAAAAATTAAGATATTAATTGGTTATTCTATACGAACTTATTATATTATTTATAAAATTGTTCTCAAAAGAATATATTTTTCAGGCGAATGATTGCATTATATCTGACAGTTGTACAAATGAAAATAAACTTTGCATAAGCAATATGTCAGATAAACTAAGCAGCTGTATTGAAATTATTACCAAAATGTACTCGGAAAGAGAAAAAGAAATTACACTTTATGATTGCATGGTATGTGTACAAAATCAAAGAAAGCTATTTATTAAATATTTCATGAACGTATTATTCTCGTCTCGTTTTAATTATAGTTTAGTTATATTGCATCTTGAATAATGAGTTACTTTTTTTATCTTTAGATAAAGAAAGAAGAAAATCAATGTCATTGTGGATGCGGCGATTCTAATGATATTAAAGTAAAATAATGTTTTTTAAATATTTTGTGTATATATACGATTATATACCATTTTGAATGTTATACTACAAAATTAATTTTTTTATTCACAGTTAAATGTGAATGACGCACGACAATTTAAGCTGATGGAAGAATTCAGAATATGCACTGTAGAAGTTCAAGCAGCAACAGAAGATATTCGTGAAGAGATAAGCACTATTGTTTCGACATTTAATTCGCGACATCAAAATGTATGTTTACATTGATAAATTGATTTAAATGTTTATATGAACAATTAATATCAATTTATGAAGAGAAAAGAAAAATTTATGTATTGTATTTGCACGAGGCATTGCCGTGCCTCTTAATATATATAATTAGACTTATACTATTCATATTTTCAGTATGAAGACTTGAGCAAGATGGTCATTAGTGTACAAAGTTACTTAGCAAAAACACGAGAAGGACTAATAGAAGCTATCAGTAGATTAGAATTACAAGTAATGAAGATATTAACGAAGATAGAATATACATTAAAACATATGTTTTTGTGTGTGATACTAAAATAAAACAGCATTATCTTAAATTAAAGTAAAAATTGATTCAAGTCTTTGTTATTCATAATTTGAAAATGTATCTTTATCATTATCAGGAAGAAGAGAGATTGAGACGCAGTGAAAGAATTGCGAATGGCAAAATTAAACTGAAAGATATAAAAGATCAAATTAATCTCGGTCAATCAGAGTTATTCCGTTGTATTAATAATGTGCGAGAAAAACAGGTTTGTCAGTACATTTCATAAATAATTATATTAATCAATTTGCATTGCATAACTTTTTTTAAAATAAATTTCAGGAATGTAACGAATTCGAACATATGAAAGCGTCTATCAGTAATAACTTATTAACTGTCATAACGGAAGAAGTGGAACAAATATTAACTAATTTGCAGTTCTTTCAAACTCAGGTAACACAAATCCAGAAAATGATCTATATTATTCTGCAATATATCTTTCTAAGACATATATGATGCAAATATTATCTATTAGGGTGGTTATATAACGTCGATACTAAAAGAATTAAAAAATCAGCTATGTACCATGGATTGTTCTTTAAAAGATTTACAGTTGAAGACAGGTGACGTGGTAAGTATATTAGAAGGAACATCATGTTTGTATCAAGTTAAGTTAGGAAATATCATCTATATTTTTCAATCACATAATTTTCCATGCAGGTGTTAAACAACGAAGCTGCGAATATTACATTCTGCGAGAGAGAGAACAGGTTAGCTAGATTAGAAGAGGAAATCGACTGCACGCATACAAAAATGCACGATGTATTAGAAATATTCCTTTCCGTGAGACAAGAAGAAAAGGTTATTACTCATATTGATTATGTTTATAAATTTAACCTTTTGCGTGCGAGAGACTCTTGGAGTGCAAAAGGTTAATAAATATATAGACTGATGTATAATTAGTAACATGGTGAATATTATTATATTATAGGAACAGTCCTCTTGCTTTAATAATCAGGTATTAAGTAGCACGATTATTACAAGAACTTATTTTTTTATCTTTTAATACGTGATATGAAGGACACTATTGATATAAAATTATATGTAGATCATTTCGCAGGAGATAAATGATATAATAAAAACGAAAGAAGATTTACATAAATTAAAAAAGGAATGTGATGACTTGAAACTTCATATGGCACAGGTATATAAATATACTGCTCAAAAGAATTATGGCATAGATAATTTATTGCCGAAAATTTGCCAACTTTGACTGGTGATTACTTCGCGAAAAATTTTTGTAGACTAAGTTTTTTTTTTTTTTTTTTTTTTCCCCCAAAATAAAGCTTGGAGTCTCTACTTTAAGAATGTATCTCCACTTTTTGCATGTGATGCACCCTTACACCTGTAACCCCTGACATCTGAGGGCATGTTTAGTATACTGAAAATTGCAAAGTTTGACGGAATGCACGGACGTGGATAATTTTTTTTCGGGGACGCCGTTTGCATCGTCATAAAGTTCAAATCTTCCCCTTCAATTTGAAAAAGAAAATGGAGTCGCTACAATTTTTTACCCACTAAGTTACAGCCCTTTAAAAATATCGTTGTGGAGGAAACACGAGATATTGAAGACGCACCTACACGCACACACACACACACAAGCGCGCGCGCGCGCATCCACATGGACAGAATGGAGGATTCGGAGTCAATAATTACTATGAAAGTGACGAACCACAGGGTCCTTATCTCTTCTGTCACGGACACACATGCGTGCACACTTGGCCCGAAGGCCAAAAACAACGATATTTTTAAAGGGCTGTAACTTTGTGAAAAAAAATTGTAGCGACTCCATTCTCCATCGCATACAAAAAGTGGAAATATATTCTTAAAGTAGAAGAGACTCCAAGCTTCATTTTGAAAAAAAAAATCATTAGTCTACAATAATTTTTCGCGAAGTAATCACCAGTCAAAATTGGCAAATTTTCGGCAATAAATTATCTATGCCATAATTCTTTTGAGCAGTATATATAGATTCTTTGATTTGTTTTTATAACATTAGATATAATTGTATATAATATATATTTAATATAAATTATTTATTAATAAGTTATATATCAGGTATGCGCGTTATTATCGCGTCAGTTATATATCACGTGCGCGCGCGTGTATATATGTACGTGTGTATATGTGTATATATATATACATTTGTAGCAAGCATGTCAGATAAAGTATGATGAGAGACTACGTAAGTGGGAAAATTGTGTAACTGATTTGGAAGATCAAATTAAAGTATTGCAACATGAGGTAATTATCATATTATTTGATTTGCTACATATTTTATTTCTTGAACTACATAATTCTTCTCTATAATAGATAAAATGCAAACAAGAAGTAAATAATTTGTTGAAAAATAGCATCGAGTCTAAAGAGAAAGAACTGATAAGTATACAAGCAAAAGCGGAAAATTATAGGCAGTGCCAAAACAAAGATAATATGGAATTAAAGAAGAAAATAATAGAACTGGAGGATATCGTAAGTATTATCTTTTCATTTCATATATTTTTCATATATTTTAAAGATCGGCTACGTATTTACAGTAATATCATAATCCGGTTTTTAGATCAAAACACAGAAAAAAATAGAGAGTGATTTGCAAGAAAGCTTAAATAGTCTAAATAATGAATCAAAAGTTAAGAATTCCACAGAAATTCCAAATTCTTTCGTAAGTAATATTAATTTATAGCAATCGTGTAAATATATATTTTCTCTCTGTTTATACGTTTTTGCTTTAATGTAATAATAAAATCTCCAATATTATTTTTATTGAAAAGTGCATGGATCATGGTACAGAAACGATAATTTTACGTTGCGACTATCCATCTAAATATGAGGTGACTGTTAAATACATAAATTCAATCAATATTATTTAATTTTTAATTCTTAATTACAATTATAAACATTTATCTATACATTTTTATAAATAAGATCTTAATATTTATTTGTATTCTCCTCCCTTTCTCATTTGCTGCAGAATATATCTCATTGGTTGAAAACGTTGCAAGATGCAGTACAGTCTGCAAAATTGGTAGTTCAGGGCTTAGAAAGTGAACTTAAACACTTGGTTTGTACATATCATTGTTCTTTTACTGTCTTTTCTATTATTATGAATCTTACATGAACATGTATTTACAGATACGCAATGAATTGTCTCAATCCTCTGTTTCGACAAGATCTGATGTAACATTGATAGAGACATTGGAAAAGTGCAGGAAAAGATTGGACACTCTCTGTTCTGACGAGTTAAGCAAGCTGGAAAGTGCTGTGTATTCTAAAGAAAAACTTGTGAGTTTTTTCTATTGTTATTTACATAATTATATCAATTTGGAAGCGTGACTTAACGGTCATAATACTTGATGCAGTTAGAAAACCTAGAAAAGGTCATACAAATACAACAAGATTCTTTAAAAATGAGCCAAGCCGAAATAAAAGATTTGCATCAAAAACTACAAGAAAAAGTAAGTTAAATAATTTTAAATAGCATACATAAAAAATCTCACGATAGTAAATTATATTAATTTAAGTAGTTATAGAAATGATTTTTTTATTACTCTATCATATGTATGTATAGCTTTCTCTAATTTTTAATTAAATTTTTAAATATTAAATACATACATCATATAACGCGCGTTTTTAAATATGAGCAATGCAAATTAACATCTTACGTTGCAATTTTTCAAATAATACGTGAGTTATGAATGCAAGTATAACAAATTCTATATACTTATCAAGAATAAAAATCCAAGGTATGTATCCTTTTCTTTAATATCATTATTAGAAATATGAAATAAGACCTCGTTACAGATTGATAAGCAAAGCCTTACTATTGCACAATACGAGAGAGAAAAAAACGAGTTGCTGAAACAGGTTTGTTGTTTTTTATCATTCCCCTATTTAATGATAATAAGATTTATATTCTACATCACATATTTTGTAGAATGAACTTCAAATTCAAACAATCGGGCACCTACAAAATGCTGTTGTTGAAGCCAAGAGAAATTTAGATCAAATGGGACACAAGACAATGAGTGATGTGAGTGAATTGAGGCCCACGATATCATCAACTTTCAGTCGTAGAAACGTGCATGACGTTTAAATGTGAATTATGAATAGCCTAAAAGTGCTATTTAGCTTTTGCTCTAGAATATATTGATCGCGACAACTTTAAAACTGTAAATAATACTAATTAGTGATTATTAAAAATATAATTCGTCAAAAAAAAATACGGATTATTATCATTATTACATTGTTTTGCCTTTTGATCATTTTATTATTGCTACATTGCAAATATAACGAATGTAACGAGTACTATGCATGACGTATGCTCATTTAATCTTTTTTTCGTGTTAAATTGACGTTGAAATGTTTGAGGCTTTTGTGACACTGGTCATATTTGTTTATCCTACTTGCAAAGTGACAATATTGTGCTATGTACAAATGCAACGTGCTGTTTGGATTAACAAGTGCCCTGGATGATCAAGTTGTGGCCGTTATATTATACGATTAACACGATAATATAGAGCATATTGTACGTGAGTGTTGTCTGCTTATGGATTTAAAAGATAAGTATATCATAAGTGCAATTTGAGTATTTTTGCAGCTCTACGAGAAAGACGAAACGATTCGTCAACTAGTGATGTACGTTGATGAAACACAAGAGCAGTACAACGAATGTTTTACAGAGGTAAAAATTATGTGGGAATTATTTTACATAAAATCACACGTAAAAAATTTTTAGATTATAAAATAGTTAATATGAACACATTTGACATATTGCTAAATGTTAATTGGATTCTTGTATTCTGCAAAGGCAACTAACCAGGATTTGTTGCTGGATCTGCAACGAGATGCTATTGACAGTTTGCATAAAAAAATTCGTTCTTTAGAGTATGATAAATATTTGAGTACTACTATATTGCATACAATGTATTATTCGATTTTAAATATAATACAGGTATAGTATAGAATCTTTAATTTGAACAGTTTTAAGTATATCACATAAATAATGATTATGATAGTTAAAAGCTGTATATTTTCAATAAAAAAATGAACAAATATCATGTTTTTTACAATAATGATAATATTTCTAACTATATGTTTTTATGTTAAAAACAAGCGAGACCAATTTTTTATACTATATTATCGAAATTTTTTTTTCAGGAACAAATACATTATCATATAAAGGATTTTCAAACACTGAAATGTAAAGTATGTAGAAATTTCATTTTGCATTATTTAATTTTATCCATAATGATAGAATGTTTCAATTTTGAAGTATATTTTGTTATAGATGGAATATTTCATGCAGACAAAGAATATTTCTAAATGTGAATACGAAAACACAAAGATGTCCAAGCAGTGCATGGAGCAGAAGTTAAAACAGTTTAAGTAATGTATCTCCTTTGCTTTAACTTTCTCCATATTTTATAATTATATATTGAGGTAAATTTTTCAGTTGTACTTGTTTGTGTGCGATATATCCTAAAGACAAGATCTATGACACTGGAAATCTAAAATATTTTTCATGCAACTGTACATCACACGGGGAGAGATATTCAGGTAAGATCTATAAAATGAATAGAAATTTTATAATACTAATATAATTCAAACATTGGCATATTAGATAAAGAAGTGGAGATGGAGAATATCTCTCAAGTTCAACGATTAAAAGTAGAATTGCAGAAAATAAAAGATATTGAATGCGATTTAAGATGCGAAAATCAACAACTCAAAACCGATCTGCAACATAACATATCAAAAACTGAAGATTTGATAAAAAAACTGGAATATATTAAACAGAAGGAAACTAAATATAAAGAACTTATACTGCAATTAGAAAATGGAGAGAGAGAGGTGATTATATATTTAAATATCGCATATTTTAATTTTGTTATTTATTAATATTATTCAAAATTTGTAGATTGAGAATTTAAGTGATCAAATTACTAATAAGGAAGAAATAATTAAAGATCAATCTCACGAACTTGAAGCGCTTCGAAACAAATTTCTTATAAAGAATCAACAAGTAGAAGAAGACCTATCCGACTTGAATGCATCGGAACACGAAATGCTGGGTATTTTATGCGATCGAATATATTCTTTGAAAACTTTACTTCAAGAAAAATCCGATTATATGGTTAAATTGGAAGCTGATTATAAGTTACTTGAGGTATACCATTAATTGTAGTATGTAATGTTTAATCACACTAATAGAGAACAATATTTATTAATCGCATTTCTATATTTCAGAACGAGAATTCTATATTAAAAAATCAGAATAGTATTATTGAGAATCAAACTAAAGATGATATCAGCCAGTTAAAGGAAAAGGTAATGTAAATATATAAATAGTTGTAAATAGTAAAAAAAATTTAAATAGTTAAAGATAGAGGTAATGTATATATGATACATAATTTGTTAAAAGTATTACTTTCATTAGAGTAAATATACTTTATAATTAACTTCTCTAAAACTCTCGTTTAGCTCAAAAGAATGTATTTGAAAGTACGTCAGACGGAAGATAATTATCAACGAGTAACTGAAGATTTCAATAAAGTTCAAGATAAACTGTTATTAGCAACGACAGGAGATGCTGACTTGCAAAAATCATTAAGGATTATGGTATTAATGTTCTTATATAATAGAGATATCATGTCTTAGAAATATGTGTGCGTGTGTGCGCGCACACACACGTATATATATTTTTTTAAACACGATATTACAGTGTGTATGCACGTGCGTATGCATTACTGTGTGTATGCATTAGTTTTTAAAATTATACATCTTTTTTTAGGAGGAGAATTATTGCTCTAAAATTGCAAGTATAGAAAATGAGACAATTAATCTTCGTGATTTAACAAATAATCTAAACGAAGAGTTAGAAAAGATCAAAAAGGAACTTACGTCGAAGAATATCACGTTTCTTCAAATGCAAGATAAATACAAAGATTCCACCAATCAATTAGATGTTATATGTCAAGAGGTATGTATACCATCTAATAATAAATATACTAGATATATTAAGAGAATTACAAATATATATTGATAATTTTAGCTTGTGAAAGAAAAAGAGAAACTAGCTAGGGCTGAAAATACAAATTGTGGCTTGAATCAACAGTTACAGGCATACATAAACGAAAACTACCACCTTGGCCAACAAAACGTTTCACTTAAAGAAAATAATTCCACATATATAACTGAGGTACATATTATTATTATTCTCTATTCTATTCTTAGATATTTTATTAATTGTTATCACACGTTGACATACGCGGTAGGTGTAAACTTTTCGACTTTAAATGATTTATCACAATTATTGGAATTCAATATTAAATTATTATATTCATTACAGTTACAAGGTATGCGTAAGTCTCTGCTTCAGCTGGAAAAAGAATGTTATTTAAAAGACCGATCTTTAATGTACATGTCAGCTGACTTAACTGAAGTAGCTGTGAGCAGGTCGGAACTTTGTAAGGAATCTCAACATATAGTTTCATGCATTCGCGATTATATGGATCAGCAAAAGAAATACATTGAAAACTTAACTAAAAATTTGAAAAACAAGCAACGATATATAATGCAACTTGTATTTGACAACAAGTAATTAATTTATTTATTTATCTTAAATATAATTTTGCGTATGTTTCATTTTATATACAACCATTTACTTAAACGGAACTTAATTTTTAGAACTCTGTTACGTAAGATCAAAAAATTAAAAAGAATTAATTTATTGACAAAACGGAGAAGAACTCATAAACAACTGAATAGTAGGAGTTTTAAGAAAGTATCTATCAATGGTTACATCTCACCATCGGATGTACAAAATGCAGACATGGATCTAACTCCATGTTCAAGTTACACAGATTTATGCAAGGTTGGAATACTTGTAGGAAATGTTGATATAATATATTACATATAATAGTTAAATTTTACTTAACGTTAAAATAATATATCTCGTTCTTCAGAAATTTTTCAGAGAAACGATTAGAACAAATCGATCTACATCAACATCTGGTGATTCATGGTTTCCCAAAATGGAGGATCTAACACACGAAATGCGGAAAAATAATCAACGGTGGAATCAAAATTTTAATAACGAAACAGAATCTGACACTTCGTTAGAGGAAAGCCGGGATTACGGTTATCAGTCTTCTACAAGTAAATGAAGAACCAGAAGAAATTTAATTCGACTTTGATTATGACTGAAAAAATAATACGAGTGAAGTTTGATATTGAATATTGTCGATCGTAAAGATTTATAACTCGATTTTTGTTAGTTTGCCTTGACTTATTTTGTTAGTGTCTTGGCTTATTTCTTTTGCGTGAGATTATTTTATATTTCGTATCATTGAATGTATGCTCTTTTTAAATAAAAATAGTTTTTTGCCAAGATCTGATTTATACCGTACGAATATATTTATCGTGGCTGGTCATCAAATTGCATAACAATACGGTAATGAATCATGTAAACGAGATGTAACAGTACAAGATTTTCCAGATATATTTCGCGAAAAAATTCAAGTATTGTTCCAGTTTCATTTGGTGTGAATATTTCTGTACATTTTGGTGGATCCTAAAATTATTGTGAATAAATATTGTATGTCTGTATTCATTTCTAATATACTTGTGCGCATTCAAAAATAATATATAATTACCATAACGGTACATGAAAGAATTTGCTCAACAAAATATTTGTATATTTGCTCAGCTGTATTCCAATAGTTTGCGAGATAAAAACGATGAGTTGAGAGCACTAATTCTAGGACTGTTGAAATTTGATGATCGGTGAATAGTTTTTCTCTGAAATATGGATTTAAAAAATTTTATATTGGTATCTATAGATCCTAAATTATCACGTACATTACATATCTGAATAAAAATATAATTTTACACTATTATTTATCATATATTACGTAGTAATATATGATATATGTATATGTAAGAACATGAAATATTTCATATATTTGTACTTGAAAAATGTAAAAGTTTGCCATAAAAGTTTCACGAGTATATCTTGATTTCCATCTTTATACAATACATTGCGCAAAATTTTTCTTTCTGTAAATATGCACAATAGATTGGTAGGTACAATACAAGTACAATAAATTACAACAGACATTTTATTCGTATGTTAACTGCTTATAAAGGATGTAATTTTTCCATCACACTTTAAGAGTTATTGGCGATTTTAACAATTCGAGTAAAGTGCACGTTTACCGAGAAATAGCGAAATCAATTTCTTATCTTGCTGTTTTTTCATATAAGTTACATCTTCGGGCATTATCAATTTGGAAACATATAAAGTCGAGGATATGTAACCGCGTTGATATTGCAACGATACATTGTCAAATTTCCAAGGTCCGCATATATCATCGTAACTCACATTGCTTTCGAATTTAGGCTCAGAAAGTAATTTCCTGAGTAAAATCGCTTTATCATCTGGTATTGTGCGCTCAGATAGAAAGCTGCGTTTTATATCTATTATCGCATTCGTTTTATCAAACTTGTTAAATACGTCGTTCATTTCTATATTGTATTTAGACATTTCATAACGTGGTTAAACAGATGATTCTACGTAACATATTTACTGTGAATACAGAAGTATATTAATTAAAATTTGATTATATATATATATATATATATATATATATATATATACCAAGTGAATATATAAGTAGACGACGTATCAACAAAACCTTTTAATATCTTTTTGAAACTTATTAGTACTTTACATAAACGGACATACAAACATATACATATTAATGTACGTAAAACAATAAATTATCAAATTTGTACAAGTAAACCATCTTTCTACAAATATAATCCTGGTCGAATAAATAGGCAATCATGAAAAGTCATCTCAATATTCACAACTTTATTTTTTTTGCTGTGTAATCATTTATAATTCATTACGAGTTGTCAATAAAATTAATATACAGTATATTTTAGAGCAAGAAATATTATGTATTACAAACTAAGAAAGAAAATACATAGTAATAGCAGCAAGAATAGCCTCTCCTATCTTACAAGATTTTTGCGTGCCAAAAATTCATTAGATGTTGCATATTTTAGACGTACTGTTATTATCAGTATTTATGGTATAATATTAACGTTATTATTATTAATTATTATTATTATTATTTATTATCATTAAAGCACATTACTTATTACATAAATCATATTTACCTATATGATTTATAATATATAATGTGTATTTATATTTATATATATATATTTATATATTTATAACGAACACCGCCCACATTATACTACTAGAATTACAAATGGGAGTTTTTTATTTCTTTTACCACCTCTTAAAGATCTGATACTCAAAATAGATGATATATCGTCGATTACATTGAGACGCAGGCTTTTAGTCAATCACTCAAGCAAATGTTTGCGAATGTCCCGTGGGCACAGTTCACTTCCCATTCTGTATAATGTTTTTCCCTTCAGGAGTGTATATCTTCCTCCCAAATTCATTGTAGCACACTTATGGTGTACCTATTTTTGTAGATTATAGTACATATCTGTAATCAGAAATAGATAGTGCGTCTACTGCAGTATTACTCTAAATATGCATGAAAGCAAGTAATTTACGTAATGTGATTATAAATAACACATCGACAAGTTTCCCATATTGACAGTGTAAAATTTCATCGATACGTTACAACATAAATTCTTGCGAACAATACACACAAATAATGCATTTATACTATTTACAATTTTCTTCAAACTTACCTAATTTAATCGGGAAATCTCTGAAAAATAACTAATTTCTCAACAAAAATAAAACGATTTTTGTGAACGAATAAGTGTGTATTTAACTAAAGTATTGTTGATAGTTCAAACACATAATGCAAATATACCGTTTACAAATATATGCATAAGAAATAAGTCTTTCCAGTTACGTATATACACGTATAACGACGATAAAGGAAAATAAATCTAAATATACAATTCCATCATATACTGTATTACAGTTATTGAATACCTACAATGCATAAGAAGTAATTACCGTAAAACATTTTTTTTGCTTGGCAAATATTAAAAACTTTTCTGTACAATAATATAGAATCTATATCATTTTTAATAGAATATATATGTATGTATATATTATTATGTAGAAATAAGATTAAATATATATAAGATATATATATATATATCGAGGAGAAAGATTATACCCTGAGAATTTTCTTGTAATTTTAAACAACTTTACTTCTTTTCCTCTATTGTTATGTTGCTTTAATATACTTTTCAAATATAATCCGAATATAAGAATCATTGCACAGGATAGGAATATTACTATAAGTTACAAAAAACATTTTCACAAGCTTGCATAATGCATCATGCACATGTATTCTCATATAGCACCTTTGTCAGTCGGAAACAATAGTCCATCGAAAAAGGATTTTTACAAGTTTGTAATATCTACAAACATGTGTGTGTAGTATTATATATGTATGAATACTACGATATGCCTACAATTAAGGCATATTTAGTGCTTAGATAATTTTCTTTTCATCTCAGATCTTTGAATAATGCATCTATTAATCGTTAATAAATATATAATAAAATAGAAGAGAAAATACTAGTAAAAAATAATATGCTTTTAGACACACAAATTGTGTCACATAGACTACAGTTTTTATGCACAAACAATAACTCTGATTTTAACAAAGATGTCGCAGTAACGTCAATATTATATTTAAATCTAATACAAATATATATCAGAAGAATACGAAAGGATTGCTACTCAAGGAGCAAAGGGATGATTTAACAGGGATACTGTATAACATTATTAAATACAGCAAATATCAAAGAAATATCATACTATTATAGATTTAGTTACTGTAAAAAATCATTTAATTACATATATGAAGGACTACTATATTAAAAGTTAATATATTGAACAAATTTAAACAGATTTAATAATGCAAAAGAAAAATTTACGAACAAATAAGAGTATAGATACATCATTGAGATGGAAATATCACAAATTTAAAAAAGAATGTTTTTCTCTTCACATATACATTTTACGTAAACCTCTTTTTAATTACAAGAGATTGCCAATGCTAGCTAAATATTGTACAGCAAAACATTATAGGTATATTTGTATCTTGTGGATTATAAATTTAATGGTCATATACATGTGAATTACTATATACTAGCGCACGTCATTCCTCGACAGTATTGCGTATCAATATATGTTCTTGTATCTTACTTTTTTTTTATTCATATAGAATTGATTATGTCATTGCACGTCATGATACACTATTAATTATTAGATCTTACTTTCAATCTGCGCTTTTCATCTTATTTTACTTCCAGCCTGCTGTTTCGGTCTATTTTCTTCGTATTCCAATAAATATAAAGAAGGCAAAAGAGCCGAGTTGAATATATGCTATAAAAAGTATTAAACATAACAAGAAATATAATCTACTGAACTGTGTATAACTACTCAAATTATATATCCCATTTTACGACACTAATATAAAAATCCACTAAAAGCATTTTAAAGTGCAAATGTCTATACTACAGAATATCAAATTGATATTTTCCCCGTTCCCTTTTTTTTTATTGAGTCGCTCTTTCGTTTCTTTGTATATATTTAATATTATAAAAATACGTGAACATGTTATTACATGTTACACTGAATGTGTTTGATTCATAACACATTCATTAGGCATATCAAATGTTTTCTGGGCTCCTCAGAATGGAATAATGTCTATTTCTCTCTCTTTCATTTTAATTTAATAAATTTGAAAGATAGTATATTCAAATAATGTAAAAATAGATATACGAATATATTGTGAGACACATACGGATTTAGATAATCACTTGCAACAATTGCTGGTTGCTGCCTTTTGCCCATCCGACTCGACTAATCGACGGCCTTGACCACTCGTACTTGCATTTCCCGATTGTTCGTTCTTCGGAAGTTTTTTAGCTGTAAAAAAGGGAAAATAATTTTCCTGCGATGAATAACTACATAAATATATCTCGATACTGTTTTGCCAAAAATTATTCTCTTGCTGTTCAATGTAACATACTATCAGTGGATATAGAATTACCATTACCAAGCATTTAACGATAGCACGTAACAGAAAACAGGGTAACGTTTCTGATACGTACATTATCAAGCACAAAATGTACATTTTACAAATAAAAAGGACAAACGATTCAATTGAGATCTCTTAAAAATAACCAGTATACTGTGATTTAAGAAAGTAAACGTTAGTTTCACGAAGTGTTAGGAAAATACAAATAGCTTACCAATTGCAAGGAATATATCATTGACGTTCATCGCCGTCTTAGCAGATGTTTCCATGAAGAGGAGGCCATTTTCATCTGCGTACGTTTGAGCTTCATCATATTCCACCACTCTTTTATTCGCTAAATCCGCCTTATTACCAGCTAATGCTATTACTATGCTTGGACTGGCTTGGCGCTGCAATTCCTTCACCCATGTCTGGGCACGCGAGAATGTATCCTATAAAATATAAGTATATAGTAAAAGTAAATCCAAGTATTTAGCTATGTATTTATTGATTTATTTCTATGTTGTGACCTATTATATTTTTGAACATTCATGACCTTTTTACGTTAAACTGATTGTAAAAATCTAATTAAAAGAATAATAGTTTCTTCAAAATTAATTATATTTGTAGATACTTACATAACGTGTTAACAAATTACTTACTTGGTTTGTTATATCATACACAACAATGGCTGCTTGTGCACCACGATAATACATTGGCGCGAGACTGTGATAACGTTCTTGCCCCGCAGTGTCCCAAATTTCAAATTTTACAGTTGTATCGTCCAAGCATACAGTTTGTGTTAAAAATGCAGCTGGAAATAATATTTGAAATATAGTGAAAATAATTGGTAAAGAGGAAGATAATAAATAAAAATAATTAAATGCACAATACAAAAATAAATATGCAAAAAGGACATGTATAAATCTTTTTGCCATATAGACAATGTAATCTACTATATGAGATATGAACTTTCAGCTTTTAAATTAAGAGAGATATATATTTCAACAGCTATGGCTTTATTGAAAAACTCAAAAAGGTAAATTTGTTTGTGCTTTTACTAAATACAAAAAAGTAAAAAATGATTGTGAATATCCTTACCACCAATTGTACTCTCCTGGTATTCGTGAAATTGTCCTTTGACAAACCTTAAAACAAGGCTCGATTTTCCAACTGCTGATTCACCGAGTAAAACTAATTTAAACTGACAGATTTTCCCTTGCGTCGATCCATTTGGCCTTTGAGCTGTACCTCGATTCGCCATGATCACCTATAAAGAAAATTTATTTATTATCTTAAAATTAATTTATCTTACAATACTCACTAATTATGGATAAATACAACATATTTTAATAGAAATATCTTATATCTTTTTATATGTAACTATAATACACTTATTATATAAAAACAAATATTTTGTAATGAAACATTTCAATATCTAAACATAAAACAAATAAAACTTGTTCATTAATCAATATTCTTGTTGCAAAGTAAGAAACAAATATATTTTCTCTGCATTATCTCTGCATTAAAATGAATCTTATATGGATAATAACCATATTACAATGAGATTTTATAATTTTCAATTGCAGTTGTCTGTTTTCTAGAACTCAATTTAACAGATAAATGTCTATTTATACTGGAACTTCATATGGCAGATAAGACATTTCGTGTACACTGTAATTAGGCAATTCTAATGTCATTAAATCACAAAGTGCTTCGTGTCAAATTTCAATTAGATACATAATATAAAACAGATAAAATGGATGTCACAAATAGGCATAATTAAAAGTAGATGTTATAAAAAATATACAAGGAGCAGAATTACTTCTCGGGAGAAGATACTTTCACAAAATATGAGTGCGTGTGATAAGATAAGGATATCCAGAAAAATACAGATTGCAGGACAAAAGTAGCATTAAAATAAAAGTTGTTGAAATACAAGAATTATAAAAGCGACCGAATACGGCCGGACAGAGATCTGCAAATGAACTAAATAAAAAATTCGCGTTTGTAAAAGAATTGCACAGTGATTAATGAAATTCTGGTAATCGGGACTGGAGTCGCGACAGAATCGGCGATTACTTACGAATTTACTGCTTCGATAAAGTAGCTAACTATTTGGGAAACAGAGTAGATTCTTTTTAACCCATTAAGGTTCAGCACTGTTAATTATATTATCCAATTAGTCTCCGTTAGCGCAACCAAATGCGTCTTTCTCGCATTACTCTTTTCTCTCAGTGCGATATCGCTGACAGTACTGAAACGGCCGTTCCGTAAATGGGCCAGAAGGAAAGAGTGAATACGGGAACAACGCTTGCGAGCAGAGCAATGCACTCACAACTTGACGGCTTTTACGACAAATCACGAGATTCGTGCGACGCTCGTGAAAAGGACCGACAAGCTCCGCTCGCTCGCGCGCGCTCTATGTGGCTGCTCCGTTTAGTTACGAGCTACTGTGCGACGATAGAAAAATTCGTGGAATGATTACCTACGTCATCGGTAACACCTCGTAGTAACCTTGGCTGAAACAGCTATTATCGAAAAATCATGAGAAACCGTTCAAAAACGGTGCATCAATGCAACGCGAAGAAGGAACAAGGAGAGAAAGAGAAAGAGAGAGAGAGAGAGAGAGAGAAAAAGGGAGACAGAGACAGAGAGAGAGGGGGGAGAGAGAGAGAGAGAGCCTGATCGTGTATGTCGTGCGTACACATCATGGCGCACGTACGTATATGCGCACGTATGTATACTCGCGCAAGCGCGCATCGTGTATGTGTGCAAATAAGAGAGAGAGAGACGGAGATATGAGATAGCGGAAAAAGATCGTGAGGAAACGGAGGGAGTGCGAGGGAGAAAGCAGCAAGCGCGCGAGCGAGTAAGAGATAGAGATAGAGAGATAGAGATAGAGAGAGAGAGATAGATAGAGAGAGAGAGAAGAGATGAATAAAGGGAGTGAACGATGCACCACAATTGTTACAGCCCTGAGCACTTGTCACCGCCCGTGAAACGTCAGCAAGGAAATCCGAAATATCAAACTCCCTTTAAAAACTAGAGCATGTTGTTTTCTCCAGGAAAACGCGTCCAAATGATAATGCACGCGCTTTCGTTCCCCGTCCGGATGTGTAAACATCCTGTTATATTTTCTTCTTACACGTGAGCGATCTCATTTTTCTCGGGATAATTTAACAATTTGTTTCTTATTTCGCTTGCTCGCACACGTTCTCATTCGAACGACGGGTGACGAACACCTGTCAAGTTGGAAATCATGGGTGTTAGAATATGCTTAACCTGCTTGCGTCAGGAAGTTCGTCGTTAAATAGGAACGCTGTACGCTGGCTGTTGACTCGTGGAACGACGACGCGTGAAGACGACGACGACGACAGGCGCGTAACACCGTCGCGCGACGATGATTCACGTCGGTTCACTACCGCGCGTCAAGCACGATCACTCACTGTCTCCGGTAGATTGGCCCGCTGCTGACAGAGCATAGATCGCGCAATCGACGTAGAATGTGTACATTTAGGACAGCTCTGTTGGTCGACGTTATACGAGAACGACACACGGCAATAACAGCAATAATTCCGAGCCGCTCCTCTTAAGTATGGTTCACCACGATCCAGAAGATTAATATTTGCACTTCGTCTTTTCGCTCTCGCTCGATGCCGTTTGATTCTTCGTTTGCATGTAACGGAAGCGTACGTTCAAAAGATGTATTTGTCGCGTTTTCGTTACACTTCCATCTGATGCAGCAGCCTGAGCATTCGTCTCTTCTCTCTTGTAACCTATATCGATGATACCACCAGATACCGACGACGGCGACAACGACGGCGACAACGACGACGACGATGACGACGACGACGACGACGACGACGACGACGACGACGACGACGACGACGACGACGAAGACGACGACGACGACGATGATGATAATGATAACGACGAAGACGACGAGAACGAGGAGTAGCAGTCGGAACTTTAACACACCGCGTTAGAGAGGGAGAGACAGAAAGAAAAGAGAGGAAGAGGGGGAAAGAGAGAAAGGGAAAGAGATTACCGACACGCGCGGTGCATACGGTGCTGCGTCACTTTTCGCTGTTCGTTCTGCTTCGTTTCCGAAGGTCGCAGCGATGCAGTGCGACTACTCGATTGACGTCGCGAATTAGACGGAACTCGAACGACGATGTTCGGAACGCGAATCTCGGCGGATACTACTTGTAGGAGACTCTCGTCCCGACACCGTTTTTTCTTCACGACTCACAAGTGTATACGTACCAACCACTACGGATAAATAGGAAGCAATTTGAACATGATGATTTATTATGCGGCGTACCTATAACGCAACGTACCTAAAACACTATCTATTATACCACTGATTTGACCAATAGGAATTGACATAGGAGGACGAAATATAAACTATAATCACAGAACTATAATCACATAGAAATAAGGTTGAATGTTGTTCCTCTGATTGGTTCGCATGATAATCAATACGCAATTGGTCGGTTTGAATCGTCTTTAAAAATGGTGGCTGTTCAGAGTTACAACTTTCCGTTTGACAGACTTGTGTTTACGACGTGAAAACGTGTATGTTGCTAGTAACGATATGCACCATTCTTTGAACTGCGATTTCTGATATTAATTTCGAGATAGAATTATCCTTATTTTGTGTTAAATACCAACGCGTGGTTTATCGTATCTATTCGTAGTTAATTTTTCAAAGTTTTCCGGCTGCACATTTGTTAGACGTGTGGAAAAACTGTCAAATTTTCTCCTCACAAAATACTTGAATGTAAGAAGGAATGGAAAAATACCAGCAAATGAAAGCATTCATTTCGGTGGCTGTAGATTATAACAAGCATCCCAATGAAAACGCTACGTCCGATATACAAAGGAATCTCGGGGTAAATATGAAACAATATTTATATGACATTGTATATACAGTTACATCTTATAAAATGATCGTGAATGAAATGTAGCATTTTGTGCAATAAATTTGCTTCTCAGGTAATAAGTGCATCATTGGATCTCAGTATATTTGATCCTGGCACCAGTATAGCTGCAGAATTTTATGTGAGCTTGTATGAGCTTATGAACTCTTTGGGATCTCGATCTACTTTGATCTGGAGCACCATAGATGTTTTACAAAATGTTTGCCGAAATGTTCCTGCTAGACAAGCACTTATTCATACATACAAATTTGCCCCAATATTGGCAAGGTTACTAGAAGTAAGAAACATTGATGTTTTATAATCATTACAACAAACTTGGAAAAGAAATGTTTATTAAAAATATTATTTAGAATAGAATTTGTTTTATAATTAAACAAAAGATTAAAAAATATTTGTTTTCTTTTATACATAGGCAAATTTGACGACTGAAAAGAGGATAAGAGTTTTGAAATTACTTCAAGAATTAACATATGGAATTAAAATATCATGGCAAGAAGCTCATCTTCCATATTTAATTTCTATCTTGACTCAATGGATTGAACAATCAAAAGAAGAAGAAATTATTGCTCTTTCTTTAGGAGTGCTGGTAAATCTATGTTATAAAAATCTTCCAGCAGTATACACATTGATGAGAACTATCAAAACTAAAGAGTTCATTCGAACATTACTGAAGCTTCAAGATCATCTCAGTACTAGTGTGCAATGTTGTAAACTCTTAATTATACTTGAACCAACTAATACAAACATTTCTGAGAAATATATCTTGGACTTTGCATCACTGACTTTTGTCAATCTCAGGACAGCAATGAGACAAAAGGATATTTTATTATTAAGACATATTATCGATTTCTTCAATGATGTTGGACAAAATGAACATTCTCGAAATGTGCTGCTTACATATTCAAAGTAAGTCAATTACATTAAAGATTTTTGCATAATGCAAGTAATACAGGACATATTTTTGGTATTGTCTAGTTACCAGAAAGATGTTGATAATACACTGGCTACATTGGAAGAGGAAACAGATCCAGAATGTGTTGCTCTTATAATGGAATTTTTATTATCATTAGTGAAGTTGAAGTTACCTGCCTTAATTCCTTTATATCCTGCTTGTATAAAATCAGCTATGACATGGGTACCTGTGGAACAAGTATGTAAACATAACTATATCTATAATATAAATAACTATATCTACATTATCATTTTCTTTAATATTGATAACTATATCTTTTATAAATACTATAATTTGATATATAATAACAGGAATTTATACAAGAAGGAAGAGTTAATTAATAATTTAATCATAGTTCTTCTGTCGGTTGTAGGTGTGCTCTAAAGCTTTAGCACTTATACGAACTGTAATTATTGATTCACGACGCACCAAAACTTCCACTGACGTTCTAACAGAACTAGATCCATCTGTTCTTATGCTCATAACGAATTCAGGAGATGAAATTAATGACCAAAATAGAAGTAGGAACGCGGAGACAGAAACTAGACAAGCTGAATTAATGCAACTGTTTCAAGAAATGATCAAGAGCATTCCACTCAGAAAGAAGATCATGCAGTCGTTTAGTGAACACGAGATGCGTATTTTATTCAGCCATATGCTAGATAATGAATTTTCTGCTGCTGGAGATTGGACTGGGAATTTCATCCAGGTATTATTCCTTAAGCTTAAATATGTAGTAAAAGTTAGAAATATACTAAATCTATTTCCAATATTGCAGAATACTTCTATCAATCTTTATATTCACGCGTTAGTTTTAACGGCGGACTTGGCAGCGAATCATTCCAATTGGTTAACATTGTACTCCGAATTGCTCAGTAGAAAACAAGTGCAAATGACAATGGCATTAGCATTATTCACTGGTGACAGCGAGGTGAAGCAGAAAGTCTTGCAGTTAACATCCTCGGTTGGGTTTCCACAGGAATGGTAAGTGTGGTCGTATAACAAAATGTTCACTTTGACTCATTGTAAAATAATTGTGCAATATGATGTTTCTGTTCGATAAGTGTTGTCGCAGTGGCACTTTGCATGAAAGAATTAGAACCATTGGTACTAGTGCAAAGTACTAACAGTGATATATTGAGAAATATTACAAACAAGACACCTTTGAATTATACCGGAAACGAAATGGCACCTTTATTCTCGATCGCACAAGAGGAGCGTCTTGATGCGTTTTTGACCAGATTACAATCGGCTTTCGAATCAAATCAGATAGCAGATATTCCGACATCCGCGGTAATGGAATTATACGAGTATAAGGTACAATTTTCTCGCATATTCTATTCTATATCATACCTATATTTGTATATATCGTATCTAACTTTTTTAAAGTTAGCAGCAATGAGGCATTCCGAAAGGGCGATGCAATCGAGCTTAGAAGCGGCGAATAATCATTCCACCAGTCTTCAGCATAGAGTAGCACAAGTGGTAGCTGAATCTTGTAGATTACATCAACTACTATTCGATACCCAGCAATGTTTAGAAGGAACAAAAGCTGAAAAAATTATATTAACAGGAAAGCTCAGTGAGATGGAGGATCAATCCAAGAAAGTGCTTTTGATCAAGAAAAAAGTTAATATATACTATTACAATTGTGCGAATCACACAATTGCCACGAATGTTTTCATAATTACGACTTTTGTATTTTGTACAGGAAATCGAATCTTTGAAAAAAATTGTGATGGAGAAAACAGCGAATATAGAATACTTGAACGAGAAACTAACGCAACGTACGAAGGAACTAGAAGTCAGTAATAATAAAATTGATACATTAAATAGGAAAGTCCAGGAATCAGAAAATGAACGCGTAACTGCTGAAACGAAAGCTACGGATATGAGCAATATGAATCGTGAATTAAACAAAGCTCTACAAAAAATGAAGGATTCTCTCAGCAAGAAAGAACATGTACGAAAATCTTTTCACATTGGAAACAAAAAATATAAAATTTCAATATTTTGTCTTATTTTTGCAGATTTTAGAGAAGAAAAAAGCAGAGATTGAAACGAATCAGAGAGATATATCTGCGCTTAAGCAAGAGCTTCAACAAATGACGCAAATGTTGCACACGTACGAGCAGACCATATCGGAAAAAGAAGGGAATATACAAAGAATGAAAGCAGAATTGACTGACTTAAGCCGCATGCGAGATATGATCTTCGAGCTTACCGCTAAGAAGAAAGATGATTTAAATTCAAGCTAACATCCTTTTTACTTTAGGACTTTTACTAGTGTACGTGATAAATGCGTATATAAATTGGTAAATGCAATTTTATCTTCTTTTTTCCCTTTTGAATTTTTACATATATTTACATATTTAACTATTTTATATTCAATCATTTTAAAATTTCTATCAATATAATATAATAAACATTTTGATAATTGTATCTTGATAAATTTAGCTTTCTATAAAAACAGCACGATGCAACTTTAACTGAAAGATTTATTAAAGGAATAGGAGGTACAAATGTTATGAAAAATTGTATATAAACAATATTGACTATTATTATTGTACATTTTTTGGTCATTGCACATCAAACGTGATCGTTACATTCGGAAAGAACTTTTGTATAATTATCTGTGTAAGACTATTTTTACATTTCTTCTCATAAATTAAAACTCAAGTACAGTTATTCTGTACTTGATTATGCAAAAATTTTTACTTCTTAAAATACCATTAAATAGATTAAAAATGTATAATACGCATGCAATATACCATTAAGAGTAGCGATAGTGTTTTTGCCAATGGCTAAAACTAATACTTTAATGCGTCTATGTTACGCTTCCATTATAACTAAATACGATTGCTTATAATCTTTGCTTTATCTCACAAATACGTAGAATAAAATTTCTACAAATAATTATGTATATATAATTTTTCTTAACGATAAAATCGTTTACTCGAATTCGCATGTTATTTTACTATCAGAAATATATACGTTAATAATACATCGACATGGTTAAAGTAAGCTTCATGTATATATAGAAGCTATTTATCTTACTTTATCCTTTGGCATTATAAATAAGTAATACCATTTTTTCAAAGAAATACATTTATATGCCAAGATAAGATTGACGTGGCAACATATCTTTTTTTTAAATTATATAAATAAGAAAATATATTAATATACATAAATATAATTCTCAATAACATTAAATTTTAATTCTTTCTTTTTAAACTTCTGTCACCAGTACAGAATTCGCATATATAAAATATAATGAAAGACACATATATTACAGTTTTCAATTGTTAAAGTTTTTGTCTGTTACATGGTAGCGAGATATGTTTAAAATTAAATATGCGAGAATCAAATATTATTTCTTCATATGTATCACGTTGTATCAATATCACAGTTTATTCTGTCAACATCATGTATACTGTACTTTTTCCTAGATCAAGAATTTTCTTATATGTATATACATACGTTCGAAAATCGAGCATATACATAAAGTTGAAAATCTTATAATTCCCGATTTAAGGAATAGTATCGCACATATGATGCTGATTATTTAGTTACCTAATTAATTTCCAATAATAGACTTTTTTCTTCATTTACCTACACATCACATAATAATCGACGTAATTGAATCATTAGGACAATAAAACAACTAGGAGGAAAGTACATGCTTTTCATTTCCAATATTTAGCGTAAATATCACATTCAGCAGTGTGTATTTACGTCATATACTATATTAGCACGAATTGATAATTGAAATTTGATCTATTTGTATCATATCTCGCTGAACGATGCATGTGACCAGACAAAAAACTTAAAGTAAAGGAATCGGAATGTTAAATTATTTTAATAATTTCGGTGATACCTGTATACCGAATCACATGAAGTGAGCTGTCATGACCTTTAAAGCTGAGTTAAAACGTACTGTGTGCAACATGATTGAAGAATATGTTATTTTCCACGTTCAATATCGCATGTCTAATGTGACATTGTCATCAACTGCCACCCTTGCTCCATGGTTGTTCCGTGGCAGAAGCGAACATTAGGTAAAAGCAATTAGTAGCCATATTTATTCCTGCTGCCATCCAGAAAACCGTATGCCAGCGCGCGAGAGTCTCCTGTGATAATATAAAAAGATCATAAAGAAAATGCACATATACATATATCACGGAGGATGTTTGAAACGAATCAACTTTTTTGTTTACAACTAAAGTACATAAAATGTACTAACATGTCCTTCAACTATACTGCCAATTACATATGGCGCCAAGAAACCGCACGTGTTTGCCGCGGCATTGGTTAATCCGTACAGAGTACCAGCATAACGCGGAGCTAACGCAATATGATTCATCTGATTTCCAGCGTACACCGCCCCTTGAAGAGAACCTAATCCGGCGAGCATTAGCATCACTGTCATACGATCGCAACCAGCCCAGATAGCACCGACAAAACTAAGACTGGGACCTAATGAGGCTACAGTGTTCCACAGCTTAAACGAAGCCAATGGTGATATCATACGACGAGCAAGGAGAGCATCCGCGAAGCTTGAGATACCAAGACCCACCAACCAAGCGCTCAGATAAGGCAGCGCCGATAAATAGGCGTTCTGTTGCACATTCAAACGCAAGATCTTATCCATGTACGTTGGTAGTTCGGTCAAGAGAGTGTAGAAGGCCCAAGATTGCCCACATTGCGTGATAGTGATAGCCCACATAGGTAGAGACATGAAAACGGATAGCCAAGGTACTCCCGGATCGTCATCCTATCATAAGAATTTCTTACTTATTATTATTAAGTCAGATCTATTAACACGATCTTTTATTTGAGTGTTAATATATTAAGAATGACACCGACCTCATCTTTTTTTTCAACACTGGCTTCGATATAGGCTTTCTCAGAAGGATCGATCCTTGCATGTTGTGCTGGAGTATCATATATAAATGTTAACCAGAATACATACCACAAGATACCAAGTCCACCAAACAAGTAAAATGCGAGGGGCCAACCGCCCCATAATTCTAAAGAACATAGCCAGCCACTCACTGGTAGCGACACAACAGTACCAAAATTTGCACCTGAAAATTGTGAGTCTTTAAACATCTAACAATGATTTATCTAAATAATAAATATCTCTGAATAATTTATATTTAATGGAAAAAAACTGACAAATTACCTGCATAAACTATAGCAGCAAATTTACTTCTCTCTAATGGAGGTACCCAATGCGCTAGCATACTATGCATTGCAGGGAATGTTACACCCTACATATAATATGTTGATGAGATATTAGCGACGATTTTATATATTTCAGAAGCAGAAGCAAATGTTTACCTCGGTAAATCCTTCTGCAACTCGCACAACTAGAAACGGTATCAGACCCCAATATGCGGCAAAAGGACTTACTACAGTCAACACAGCTGTCAAAAACACCCCGAGACCATAAATTAACTTGCCACCCATTTTTTCAGCCATCCTACCACCTGGAACATTTGTAGTTACATAGCCAAGAAAAAAAGCACCTAATATGATACCTTGAGTCTTCTCATTCCATGCAAATTCTCCTGCACTCTGAAAAATATAAGTTTATTCTCAATAATAGAAATAATATAAAAAGATTACAAAATGAATGAGTATAATAAAATAATAAAAAAAGATAATTTATATTGATATAGAAAAGAATATTATCTTTACACAGTATACAAGCATATAAATGTATATATTCACATGCTTAATCATATGTTAAACAAGATAAGTCTGTGAACATATAATATTAAGTAATAAGTAATATCAAATGGCACAATGGAATAAAACATTCATATTCATAAAATCACTCATTCATATTCATAAATCATAAAATTTAAATACAATACAATATAGAGACATATTGAAATAATAATATTTATAAAAATAATAATTATTTGATCTGTAATTTATAAGAATAATATTTGATCTTTTAGATTAGTAACAAGTTCTTCATTTCAGATTTATTTTTCAATCTATTCTTCATGAATTTGGAAATAAATTTGATTTATTTTCAAGTCTGTGAAAAATATAGCACCAATCTAAAAGCTAAATCAAGTATTTTACCATAAAAGCTTAAAATATAAAATAATAATAATTTTACCGGTATGAAGGTTCCATTTATTGGCTTCATTTTATGGCAAACATCGCTAGTATCATTGTCTTCAGTATGCGGTATTGCTGTTTGATTAACCATGGAAACAATAGCTACTGATAAGTTGACTCTCATAGCATATACTAGAGCAAAACCAAGGAAACCCAGAAAACCCAATGTATGGCGTGCTTTTACACATGATTTCGTATCAGTTGGTATTTGTGATGAATTAACTGAAAGAATATTACTATAAATACATAATAACAACAAAGAACATGAATTGTTATCTGCATTTGATTATTAATGATAACAATCTAAAGGCATAATTTCATTTTCTTGTTAAGATTCTTTAATGATATATAAAACTAGTCTTGTAATTAGTAATTAGTCTTTTTAAAATGTTAATATTTTATTAAGTGATAAAATATAAAACAAATTTAAATAATTTAAAACATTTGAACGTATCAATTGAGATCTCCTATATGTAAAACTAAAGGACATCTGACACATTTAACTTGTCATCGACTGATGTCATTGACTGTTATCAGTTAAATACCGCGTAAATTCTCTTTTTGCAACATTCAAATAAAAGAAAATTGTTTTTAGATAATAATGCTCTACTCGCGTCGTTCATATCGCTATAATTATTTCCTTGTTTCCAAACAATGCGCCACATTATTTTGGCGGAAATAAACACTGTCATACGCGAGGAGAGAAAGTGTAATTACGCAAACGGTGGGTGTTGCAGGAATGCAGGATGTTACTGATAATCTCACGGACAGACCTCGTTCCAAGGAAACGTTGACACAAAGAGGCTGATCGTCTCTGGAGACGCTGGGATCCAGCACTTCCATGATTCCTGCTTTCCCGTTTCCTCGTTTTCGTGGTTGATCCGTTCTATTCTAAGGTGATCCGTTCTATTCTAAGGTGATGTCACACTTTCACAATGACTCACTACCATTCTAGACATCGAAATTATGTTTTTGTTCCACTCCCTCCAATACATTCGCGCATCTCAACCGTCACGGTCGAGAACAAATTGTGATTCGGACGCGCGGATTTGTTATCACTTTAATATCCACGGGAAGGGAGGGGAGAGTTCTTGCATAATGTCACCAAAATTCTGAAATTATAAAGCAGCCTCATCTCTGAGTCGTATTTGGCGACAAAACATAAATTACTTTTGTGATTGTGAGAAATTTATCGGCTGTCGCGTGGAGGATGTCCTTAAAAAAGGATGTTATCGATAAAATAGTTTCACAAGTTGGATATTCTTTTTAATCATAATATGATAAAGAAGAAACAGAGTCGGTAAACTAGAGCTTCTGTAATCCAACGTAGCTAAGATAATCAAAACAAGTTTCACGTGTTCACTAACTGCAATAGACATCGTTTCATAATTTTTTATAATCGAGTAACATATAGTAATGTGGTTGATATAAATTGGAAGCTAATCATGAAAATTATTTATATTCTTTGATATAATAAAACTATATTATAACGCACATTAAATTATAATCATGACTTCGTCACATATAAATCATGCAGTGATTAGTGATACTACAACGCAATTTTTATCAATAATTGATAGATTATTATCATTAACTAGTACTAAACTCAGTGATAAAAAGCAAATTAATGTATGCCTGAGTGATCTTAATGAACTGGATTATAGATGGCTTGATGTTATAAATAATGATGTAAGAAACATATTTATATTTATATTAAATGATAAGAGTAAACATTTTGTGATAATGATCATATCCACAGCTACATTTTGTATAATTTGTACAACAATTTGTATTTATATAACAATTGTTATAAGATTAAATATAAATTAAATTCTGATTTATTTTTCAGGCTGTACTATTGTTAGTGAATCAACTTTGCACAAATATTTTACCTGCAGAAACATTCTTAGTCCAGAATGCCTGTAAATTTCTGTACAATTTAACACAAAGTAATATTAAACTTCATGGTCGGACATTTGTTGCTTGTAAACGATGGATCTTAGAAGCATTGGAATTCTCTGAACCATTGGCACAAATCGATGTATTGATTACTATAAAGAGCTTCTTATATGTTGGATATTTCAGTGATATCAATCATGTCAGTGTATAGTATGTTATCTTATAACTTAAATTGCTATCAAGTAAATATATCAATTTCTTAAAATTAAACATCATATATTTCAGTATGCACGTTTGTTACTGAGAGATAAAGATTTATTGATAAGACATTTAAATCCATTATATGGTCCATGGTCTGAAATAAATTTTCACGCTCTTGAGTGTTTACAAGAGATTGTGGTAAACAAAAACAACAGTAATTATTTGTCAGATGAATTTATATTTTTGATAAAAGATATTATTTTCAAGATTCTTACACTATTACCATATTGGGAGGATGATAAACTTTATTACAGTAAGGTATGTAATTTTTATTATATAATATATAAAATGTAACATGTTATATAATATGTAAAATATATATTCAACAATTTGTATACTTACAGGTTATACGTTTGTGTCTACACATCTTGCATTTTATGGTGTCGAAGAAAATGATTCCTAATACCCCAGATTTTATTGGGGAAATATTAGGAGTGATACAGGCATTTTTATTTCATGGTATTAAAGATTATCCAACTACAAAGCCGCAATTACTCCGTCCTGCGGCAATGAATTTACCAGAACGTGTCCATGTAATACCAAAATGCAAGAATCTTAAGAACCACAAAGCAAGGCCGAAAAAAACAGCTGCTAAAAAGATTATGTCTGATACAAGAAATAATACTCTTTCAGAACATAGTGGAACTTCCAAATATTCTAGCGATTCAGACACATCGGACACAGAAGGCAACAATTCTGTCCATGTCGATTTCAAAGTGAGATTGGGAGCTGTATGTTTATTGCAAGTTCTCACAGAGTTCACTCAAAGTAGAGAGATTTTCGGATATTGGCCACAAATTGTTGCTACTGGCTCACGGAATGACGCACGAGTGTTAACAAGAAGCATATTGGTAGAACCCGTGTCGAAAGTTAGACTAAATGTATTAAGTACATTAACAGAATTATTGACGGGTGCCAGACCATTCTTGAAACACGCGGAGGATACCAATTATACTTCCTTCATCACATTTTTTGGCATAGTTTGTTTGATGGTCAAAGAATTGCATTTTACATTATCATTGGTTTTATTTACTGAGAAAAACGTGGCTGTTTTGACTCATGCATTGAAATGCACGGCGGCTCTCGTACAAGGTACACCGTATGAACGTTTAAAATCTGGTTTGGTCAACAAATTAGTTAGAAATTGTAGGCCACACATATTTCATAAAGGTACAGCATTATTACTTATTCTATATGATTTTTAATTTATTATATCGTTGTGAAGTGTTATAACATTTTTACAGATCCGACTGTGCGAGTTGCAGCATTGTCTGTTTTCGAAGCATTCGCCTCGAGCGAACCTATTACTCCAGAGATATCGAACATGTTAGCTAAGCAATCTATGAATGATGCAGAGTCAGAAAGACTACAGTTCAATGCTAGTCTTACTAACGATATCGGAACGGAGGAAGAAGAAGAAATAGATATAGAAGATATTGATAATTCGGTGAACAGTTCTAATGAAGTTAAAATATCTAAAGATGAGAAAATTAGTGTGCTAGTTCGCGTCTGTTTAGAAAATATATCTAATAAGGTATCATGATTTATATTTAAAGCTAAAAGTCTACAATCAAGGAAGTTAACAATCAAATTAACAATATATACAATGTATATTCTTTACTAATATAATATTCTTTTCATTTCAGACAATCAGTACACCTGTACGACTTCAATCTTTAAAACTCATAGGAAGATTGGCATTCAATACGGGCAACCTCGTGTTTCCTCATTTAGAGAAAGTGACCACAACACTGGTCTCAGTTATGGGAGAGGCGGAGAGTCAAGTGGTATTACATGCGTGTCGAGTCTTAGAGATTATATCTGGTTGCCTCGCAAACACTGAGGCCTATCATAACAACGGTACACTATTTTGGAATACTATATTTGAATCTATGATATCACTTGCTCAAACATCGCAGACTATACTGCGAGAAGCTGCTTGCGATTGTCTGGGTAGCATCAATGGAAATATACTTACACAATTATCGGTGAGTATTGGTGAGAAGTGTACGTAATTGGTTGAGATTTTAATTTATTTTGCATTAAAATTAATATATTTTTACATAAAGATTATACATTTTCTTGTTGAAATATGCTCATATGATACATTAAAATATAATTATTTTGATTTACATTTTCAGAGGCAAAGAGTTATATTAGTAATAACGATATTGTTCGGAGCAGTTCGCGATGAAGAGAGCGCTGTGAGGGCAGCCGGATTACGTGCATTAGGAATGTTAGTAACTTTGTCAGCGTTAGAAGATGATACCGGTTTCCTCATGGATCTGGCTGACATAGTTTACTTGACCTCCGATGACAAGAATCTTGGTGTTCGTGTAAAAAGTGCTTGGGCATTGGCAAACCTGTGTGATTGCCTCTCTAGACAGAAGTTTGTTTATGCCTTTTTTCATTTGATATGAATATGTATCTTCCTTTTTTTGCAATATATGCTCTATTTATGTACATATATTTTTTTCAGGCAACACGAAGACAGAGAACCATTGCCTTTGGAGGTCCTATTACCTCAATTGTATCAAGTGTGTGTAAAGGCTGCAAAGGATAACGATAAAGTGAAGTGCAATGCTGTTAGAGCAATTGGAACCATATTGTATCTATGTCCAGAGAAGCACATACTTTCCGATACGGCATTAGGACTAGATGCGCTTATTAATTGTGCAGTTTTAGGAAATGATATGAAAGTAAGTTTTAATATAATTCTAATCTATCACGAGTTTCAATTTATTTACAATTAAAGCTGTTTGATATCAGTGCTGATTTGGTATTTATATGTTGGTGCCTCACTGCAGTAAATAAATATTCCTTGCTTAACATATATTTGTAAAAGATGAATCTTACATTTATGTTATTAGGTACGATGGAATGCTTGTCGAGCTTTAGGATTAGTTTTAGGTCATAATCCAGACGCAATATTGCCATCTTCTTGGAAAGTACGTACATACTTTAAATTACCAACGAATGATATTCTCTTTATTAAGATATAAAAAAAGATATTTTTATAGGTTCAAGTATTTCCAGTGCTCGCTAATTTGATATGTCACAGTCCTAATTTTAAAGTCCGCACTAATGCCGCATGGGCACTATCGTCTTGTAATCATTATGGTGAATATACTGTGATGTTATGGAAAAATATTATTTTAGCCTTTGAAAATGCTCAACATGTCCCGAGCTATATGGAATATTCACATCAAGATGCATTGATTCAACAAGTGAGTATGTTTGCTGACATCATCTTGATCTCGTTATCGCTTATCAATCAATCAAACTCGAAATGTATCTTTTAGTTATGCCTTACTCTCAGTCGTGTTGCCGCTTGTACAGAAGAATCCGAACTGCAAAATCTTTGGGAGGAAATTGGCGATCATGTGGAGGAAATTTCTAATTTTATGAAACAGTTCCAGGTATAACATATATAACATAAAGAGTGTGTGTATTACAAAAAAATTATTGTTAAATTCTTTTATAAAATAGATATATCAACTATTCTGTTGCAGGAAACTGTGTTGCCTGAAAAACTAGGGGATTTAATTAAAGCAAGAGCTCAACTGGAACATCATGCAAAAAATGCGCGATACATCGAAAATCGTCAAATCGCTCAATTCTTAGCAAATATATTTGAGAGAACTAATCACTATGACAATTTAGATGTCACACCTACAATATAAATTTATAAGAACCAATAGTAAAAAGAAATTAAAAATATTTCTTGACAAGCATTTTTTGTACAAATTATTCATGATTCTATTGGAAAAATAGATATAAATTTATAGTAACAGTCATTTTTAATTCATTCAAAATAAAAATAATTTTAATATATTATTTTATTTACTAATTTGTAAAATGTTAAATAAAATATGTATTATATACAATATGGTCCAAAAGTTCTTGGACTAAGTTTTTTAACACTCTCCTACCAACGTCATTTACTAAGCCATGATTGAACTACATAGTTCAAACTGTTTCTCACAAGAATGCAAATTGGCGTTAATATAGTTGCAGTTATTAAGGCAGAATGTCTCGCACTAATTGTGTCATTACTCCATATATCATGAGATAGGTGTTTAGGAGGAACAATATATAGCGGTTAAATTTTGTTGTAAAGTCGATTTTTTGGATACAAAGACTAATTCAGAAAGCTTACGGTAATGCACTAAATCGAACAATTTTTAAGTGGCTTCAGAAAGCCATAATCAACTAAACAAGATCCCCGCAGGAGACTTTTCTAATGCCATGAAGAAGTTGGAAACATGTACTAAACTGTGTATTACATATGATGGATCCTGTTTTGAATAAATAAACAGAAAAAAATACTCGCCTTCTTTTTTTAATTTTTATTACCTTAGTCCAGGAACTTTTGGACAGTATATTGTATATACATACTAGCATATGATACAATAGATTTGCTTGTAAAATCAAATTTACTAGTTATACATATATACTAGTAATACATATATTCTGAAATTTTAAACCTAACAAACAAAAATATTAATATGCATTGTCATGTTCCATTTTCACATTGACTGTTTTTACTTGTTACTTTAACAGATATTTTTGGTATGATTTCTTGACTCTCATTTGTTACCTTCAATTCATCTTCAACAGTAGACATATCTTCAAGACAATTCTGAATATTTCCTTTATTATTTTTATATTCTTTACTAGTTTCTGCAATCCTAGTTTCTTCATTCTCATCTGAACTATCATCTTCACTGTTTCCTTCACTTGCAACAGTGTTATCTTCTTTCGTAGTTTTCACTTGTTTCTTTTGCCTACGTCCTTGCTTTTTCTTTAATCTCTTAGCACGTTTTTTTGCTGTTGCTTCTTCTGCCAATTTCTTATTTTTCTCCAATTTCTGATGATATTCAACATCTAACAACTCCTATAATTTTTATTATATAAAAATCTTTAAAAATATCTTAGGTGTCTAATCATATCTAATCTTATAATATATGTAAAGATATTTATATATAAATATACATATATATGTACACAATCTTGTATATACTTGTAGTTTTTGCACATTACCTTGTGCGCTTTCTCTTGAATAAATTTTTGCCGTGCATATTCCTTGCGTCGTAAATGTCTATACACGTGAAACTCTCCACTGCCAGCTCCAGCACTACTACCCATAACATTACGAACAAATTCTGGCACAGATGGTGTATTTTTCGCTTTAGGGCGTTCTGGTAGTATTATTGGCTTATCCTGTAAAGAATTAAAATATATATTATTTTAATTATATCTTAAACGAGATCATTCTTAAATAAGATAAAAATATTTTTAAAAAAGGCTAAAAAAGAACGACCAAGAATTTAATACTTACTATGTTTTTCATTAATTTTACAAGTTTTAACCTTTGCAGATCTACGGCCGTTTTCGCTACTACAGGTTTTTCTTCATCCTTCTCTTTACTAGTTGACATCTTTTTTAATTATTTTGTTGATGTAAGAAGTTAACTTTACGTTGAGCTTAATTATTTATTTGCGTTACATGGATTTATTGATCAATACTTTTATAATAAACTGATGACAAGTGAAGTTGTTTGTACACCTTTAACCTAGCTTATGCACGACAATTCACTGATAAACCACGACTTCATTCCAATATTCACTGACAGCACTGAAAATCTATAGTATACGTGACACAAACTATTTATTTTTAGTACTGGCAGTGAACTTCGGAACGCAGCCCACACTACTTAAGCCCAGTTCCACAACTTGTTTTAAACGGAGTTTAAAGCTAAAACGATGGTTAAAAGCAATAGTATATGCACATGTACCGCTGATATCTCCGTTTTTACTGGGAGTTGAGAGTCGAAATTTATGGCGAAAATAGGGCTGAAACAGAACTATGTTTCGGCAAAAAAAAACAGGCCTGTATCTCTAGCCGTTTAGGAGATATCGAAGATTAAAGTTTTCCAACCTTTTTCCGTTGATATCTCCGCTTCTACTGGGAGTTGAGAGTCGTAATTAATGGAGAAATGTTGGGTTTTTAGAGGACTATATTTTGGTGCAAGAAAGAGGCATGTATCTCTAGCCGTTTAGGAGATATCGAAGGTTAAAGTTTTCCAACATTTTCCGTTGATATCTCCGCTTCTACTGGGAGTTGAGAGTCGTAATTAATGGTGAAATGTAGGGTTTTTAGAGGATTATATTTTGATGCAAAAAACAGGCCTGTATCTCTAGCCGTTTAGGAGATATCGAAGGTTACATTTTTCAAACCTTTTTCCGTTGATATCTCCGCTTCTACTGAGAGTTGAGAGTCGTAATTTATGGACAAATGTAGAGTTTTTAGAGGACTATATTTTGGTGCAAGAAACATGCCTGTATCTCTAGCCGTTTAGGAGATATCGAAGGTTAAAGTTTTCCAACCTTTTTCCGTTGATATCTCCGCTTCTACTGGGAGTTGAGAGTCGTAATTAATGGTGAAATGTAGGGTTTTCAGAGGACTATGTTTTGGTGCAAGAAACAGGCCTGTATCTTTAGCCGTTTAGGAGATATCGAAGGTTAATGTTTTCCAACTTGAACCGTTGACATCTCCGCTTCTACTGGAAATTGAGAGTCGAAATTTATAGTGAGAAATGGGGTTTTTGCAGGGCTATGTTTTGGTAGAAAAATGAGGCCTGTATCTCTAGCCGTTTAGGAGATATCGTAGGTTAAAGTTTTCCAACTTGTACCGTTGATATCTCCGCTTCTACTGGGAACTGAGAGTCGAAATTAATGGTGAGAAATGGGGTTTTTACAGGGCTATATTTTGGTGAAAAAAACAGGCCTGTATCTCTAGCCGTTTAGGAGATATCGAAAGTTAAAGTTTTCCAACTTGTACTGTTGATATCTCCGCCTCTACTGGGAATTAAGAGTCGAAATTTATGTTGAGGTTAGGGTTGATACAGGACTATATTGTGGCAAAAAGACGTGCATGTATCTTGGGCCGTTTAGGAGATATCGGAGGTTAAACTTTTTCAACTTTTACTGTTAATATCTCTGCTTCTACTGGGAATTGAGTGTCGAGTTTTGTGTTGAGGGTAGGGTTGATATATGACTATATTGTGAGCAAGAAGCATGCCTGTATCTTGAGCCGTTTAGGAAACAAAGGCGCGTTCCTGTATCTTAAACCGTTTAGGAGATATCGAAGGTTGAATATTTTAACTGTTAATTGTTGAATGTTGTACTGTTACTAACCCCGTTTCAACTAGGTATTGAGAGTCGAACTTTTTGGTCTGACTAGGGTTGATATAGGACTATATTGTGGTAAAAGCGCATTCCTGTATCTTGAGCCGTTTAGGAGATGTCGAAGGTTACTTTCCCTGTAGTTATCCGCAAAAATGCTCGTACTGCGGATTAAGCAGCCGCGGGAGCAGGTGCGGAAGGAAAATCCATGCGAATTTTACGACCTCACCGGCAGTAGGCTCTGATTTGTTCTTGTCTTTATCACCGGCGAAAGAAGCGCCCATTTTAAAGTGCGATCATAAAATTCGCGACTACTTTGTTACGTTTATATCATCAATCTCTTCTCCTTCAATCTTACTTACCACTTAACAGTGGATCTGTTCTTTTTAGCTGCACTGCTAAACTGGTGCAATAAGTAAAGCCAGCGGCACACGGTACTTGTTTTCGTGCTGGATTGCTTGCTGGATAAAAATACTGCGTTCTGATTGGTGCATTTCCATCCATCTTCGAAAATGTATCAATCAGAACGCAGTATTTTCATTCAGCAAGCAATCCAGCACGAAAACAAGCATCGTGTGCCGCTGGCTTTAGAATAAGAAAAAATATAGTTATCTCACTCTAACTTATTGCACTAGTTCAGCAGTAGAGCTAAAAAGAACAGACCAAATGGCTGCGTCCCGAAAATCACTGCCAATACTGTAAATACATAGTTTGTGTCACGTATGCTATATAATTTCAGTGCTGGTAGTGAATATGGGAACGCAGCCAATAAAAACCAATAATCACTGATCGCTTATAGGGCGTTTTGTTTTTTTAATGTAGCTGTTGAATAAGTTAAATTTTCGTTTTATAAAATATACATACATGTATATATACATATTATATAAATAATTTATATATTTTTCTGAAAATAGTAATATTTTGAACTTTTGCATAAACTTAATGGCTTTACTATATATCGATTAATGGTCGATTTTGATCATCAAGATTTTTTCAATGGACAAAAGAGAATTGCAGGTAATTGACAGCTTTAAAAAAATTAATTAGTATATGCTAATGACAATTAATTAGATGTATAAGATATTATATCTAGAAAGCCATAAAGGGCTAATGTTAGCCAATGACCATTTATATAGATAGAGGTTAAGATGCGCAGAGAGAGAGGAAAGTCGATGTGATGAGCGCAATGTGCAAGAGCGCCGTTGATACTTTCCGTTAAACCATTTAGCTGTTAAGTCGTTTAATAATTTCAGTCGTGTAGTAGATTAAGAATATATTTCTTTATTTAAGTAAGATTACAAAGTTGAATTAATTTTTCCTAACAACCGTTCTCAGTAATAAATAGAAGAGTCACAATTGTGAGATTTTTCCTTATAATTCGTTATCGAGAATAAGAATCCTATATATAAAATAAAAATTTGTTTCATAAAATTTGCGTTTTATAAAGACTATATTGTATTGTGATTGTCTTTCCTATAATAACTGTACAATGCATACTGTTTTTATCATTATTTTGAACAATATTCCTTTTTAAAATATAAGATAAACAATGACATTAAAAAAATTGATTTCTACATAATTATATCATAATATAATATTTTTTACATAATTAGAAAAGAGAACAGATTAAAACTAATTTAAATATATGAACTTTTCAGATGATTATCATGGATGACAATCAAGAAAACAATATTACAAATGGTTCATTATTCTCTCCAGTTGATATTATTGATTTGACACATGAATCATCAATTGGAATCGCACAATCACATGACAGACATTTGGCAAATGTAGAAGAAATAGGTAATAATACTGTTATAGACTTAAACCTTACTTCTACACATAAAACAAGTGCTTCATGCAGCAATAGAAGGTTTGTACATACTAATTTTGTTTTATTTTTTTTTAACAAAATGGGAATATATATATATGGTTTATTTTTCAACTAACCATATATAATTATCTGAGTTAAGACTTTTCTGTATCTGCTAGTAGAAAGCCAAAACTGAACAACATTAAAAACATGGAGGAAATTATAACTCTCGATGATACAATCTGTATCCCAGATGATGATAAATACTATGTGGTTGGATCAGATAATGGAGAATCAGTGCGGTTAATATGTCCAATATGTTTTGAACTGTTATCTTCTAAATTAAAACCTACTACTACTCGTTGTGGACATATATTTTGTGCACAATGCTTGGAAACACATTTTTGTACATCTAAAAAATGTCCAACATGCCAAAGTACTATAACATTAAAATCTTGTACCAGATTATTTTTATAAATGTTTGTTTCATAAATATTCATAAGTATCCTTTATATAAAATAAAATTTAAATTTATAGAAGTTATATATTGATTCTAATTTTAATTTAATTCTAATTTTAATTCTAATTTAATTTAATTCTAATTTTAATTTATTCTAATTTTAATTTATAATTTATATTTCATATTCTAATTCTATTTTCATTATGCATTGAGTATAATATAATAATTCTATTTGAATGTATGATTTTGACATTTCTTCTTCTAATAATGCTATTTTTTTATTATAAAAAAATATAAAAACATTAAATAAATTTGCAATATTTCAAATGCCCATTATAGTATTTAATATTTTTAATATATATTTTAGGAAATAATTTAAAAGATATATAGAAATTAAAAAGCATCTTATATTTCAATATTATACCTGAAAAGTTTATTGTTTAATAATATGTAATTTACATTTTATAATTTAGAACATAATACAATCATATTGTAATAGGAAGATTATTTGCTTTCACTAATGATAATTTCATTTTTAGAAGAAAAAAATTATTTATTTTGTTATTTGTAAACTAAGTATAGTATATGGTGATAAAATTCTGTATTATAAACTTAATATATAATGAAATACAACTAAGATATATGTGTAATTAAGTTAATAACTAAGATATAAGTGTAATTAAATAAATATATAATAAATTAAGTATGTGTGTGTATGTGTGCGTGTGTGTGTATATATGTATATGTATATGTATTAATTGATATCTTCAAATATATTTGTCCACATAAATAAAACTATATATTGTCTTTGGTTTTGCTGTAAAAATAATAAATAAACAAATTATAAGAATTATTTTTCAATAAAATTTAATTAGAATTATCTTCCAATGTAATTTATTTTTTATCATGACAGAAATACATGCTTTAGTTGGATTTTCATATATTGTTTTTTCAACAGGATGAAGTATTTGAATCTACTAATTTATAAAAGTTCTTTTTATATTATCGCAAACAAGTTATTTTAAATGTGATATTGTTTACAGCTATATTTTAAATATTGTTATATTATTAAGTAACTATATTGTATTTTTTTTAAATAAATAGTCAAACTTTAGTTTAATAATAGTCAATAATATGAATGATGATAATAGGCATTTCAGTAAACAAAAAATGTTTTGATAAAACGATAATAAAAGATGTGAATACCACTGACAAGGTTACTAATAGAAATAAATATGTTGTGCGATTTTAACTTACATGCATGCGCATATGTGTATGTTAAGTATTGTGATTATAGTGAACAAAACAAAAATTTCATTTGTTAGGTCATAAACAAGATAAAAGAAATTCACAGATATATATTTCCTTAACTAATCTTGTTTAAACACAATATAAATGTAAACAAGAATATAATTTTACAAATGATATGTAGTATTAAACTCAAATTTACCAGATATAAAAAAAAAAATCAATATTTTTATTTATACGTATATCTAACAATTTTTTATATAAAATTAATTTATAATATTTGTGTATGTGTAAATCGTTATTTTTAAATATCAGAATTTGTATTGACAAGCAGAGTTTTTAATAAAAAACAAAAAATTTCCTAAATCTATATTAAAACACTTTTTTTCCTTATTAAATTTTTATTTTTTCCTTATTAGATTTCTTTTCAGGAATTAATTCTCATCATCTCTATAAATTCGATATCGTAAAGCTTATGAATAAATCCTTTATTCGAGACAAATGATATGAAGCAATATTTAATCTTTGGTTTGCAGTTTGAAATTCGAAATTCTACGCGCGATTGTAAACGAGATTGTCGACGAATCATTCAACCGAGTTTGTAGCTTTCACCTGCAAGAAGCGCAACGATAGGGAACGGATCCAGCAGCACCAATCGACGTGTCGGTTTTACAGAAATAATGGATACATACCGGAGCGTTGATTGGCAATCGGATGTCTATCGCGTTGTTAAGTGAGCCGTTTCACGTTTCTTATTCGTCGAGCGCGTCCAGGCCACGCCTACGTTTATGTTATGGCGGCGTAGCAGAAAAATGACATACACAGCCTGTTATGGAGGAAGGAAGGACTGTTCGCTATACGATGAAGGCTACCGTTGGTTTTGTTGTTTCGCGTTTCGAGGCGAGTGTCACGGCGTTTTCTCGTGGTGAACGATATCGTGCGAACGTTATGTGTGCCGGGACGAGCGAATAGAGCGTCTATGCAATCTTGCGTATCGAGAAGATTGACAGAGTATCGTTGTGTCGTGTCATTGACTTAGGACGAAGTGTCAAAATGGTGTGTGGATCCGTTTTTTTTCACGATATGTAATATTTAAACGCTCTCACGAGCAACGTTTCGACATACAACAATCTTGCATGACATTTGCAGACATCGTCTTGTGAGGAGACACGACTCGCGCGGGTGAGAACATAAAAGTAAGAATAGGTATATGTGACAACGACCATGGACGATGACGAACGATAACGATGACGACAACGACGACAACGACAACGACAACGACGATGACAATGTCAGTGTGCATTGTTTTCTTTCTTTTGCAGTTGCACTAAATTTACATCGCACAAAGCGAATGAACGTTAACGATCATTGATAGACGAGATAATCACAAATATGACGCAGTGCTACGTGTATGCTTATTATCACTGTCAGGGCTTTCATAATTGTTTACAAAAGCGATTTGTTTAATATCGCTCGATTTATATGAATTTCAGAAGCTGTTTATAGACAAAAATGTTCATTATCAGTCCTATTTTTTATTTGTTTTGAAATGTTATCAGTTACTTCGCGCGAATACATTTTCCATATAATCGACTTTAATTTTTAGCATATTTTCAAGTTCATATATTGTCACAAATTGCCTTTAATCAGCTAATAATTCATTGATTGAACATAGACGTCGAAGATTTCGATGTTTATGGCTGGAGTATTTGTAATGAAACAAATATTACATATATCTGCATGTATGCATATACATGTGTATGTGTGTGTGTATGTGTGTGTGTGTGTGTTTTATAGCATGAGTGCTGCTGTTGCAAGCAGAAGTTAGCACATTATATATTACATAATTATCTACACATAAGAAGTTGGGATAAAATATCTTAGCTCTAAATATACATGTATATAACTTCTATATATATATATACACACAAACACAATAAATCTGTATATATCTATTTATAAACACAGCGGTTGTATATGATTGCAGGCTATATGTATTTTGGTACCAAGTGCCGAATAACACTTATAAAATTCAAACGAAGTTATATGGTATCCCGATTGGCATCACGGACGTTATTGGGAGGATGATAATTGAACATCCAAGATGCATTTAATCAAATTTACTCATTAGTGATTATATGTTTGCTGAGGTTAGAGAGTGATGCCGGTTCATCAGATCAATGTTAATCCGCCTGACTGGCAACCACCTTTGTCACTTGGACCTTCCAGCAACACTAGCCCCGCTGGCGGGGAAGGTTTACCAGAATGGACACCACGGGTGAGATTGAGATAAACTATGATCATCTTTAACTTCCTTAAGAAATATAAGCATAAACTTCATTTTATATGTGAATACAACCATTTGATCGCAGCAGAATTATGAAAAGAATATCATGAAAACACTTTAATCTCACAATATTTTGTTTTTATATATAACTCTATTTTGGCAATTATTACATTGTAATATTATCAAAGAATATAAATTATATAGAAGATAATGATTCTTTAATGATAAACTTCTCGTTTTCTTTATAAATGATTTATAAAGATATGGTTATTTCAGGAATCAGGTTATGCCACAGTAGTCACTATTATACCAGATCATTGTCATTCGTCAGTAAGCACATTGTCTTCGAGCAACCATGATATTTGCAGGTAAATGTATCTAAATCATATACTTATATATCTATATCATACTTAAGATATTCGTAATAACTAAAATATGTTAAAATAATGATAAAATTTGCAATTTCTATTTCAATATAAAAGTGTAAAAATTTGTTTGTAAACAAATTTGCTTATAAATAGGATTTGCCATTGTGAAGGCGAAGAAGGTGCTCCTTTGTTGGCACCTTGTTATTGTAGCGGTAGCCTGCGCTATGTACATCAAGCATGTCTTCAGCAATGGATAAAGGCTTCGGATACGCGCGCTTGCGAATTATGCAAATTCACATTCATTATGAATGCCAAGACAAAACCGTTTTGCGAGGTAATTTATTCTCCTTGCTCGGAAAAATTCTTTCGAGAACGGAAAGATTGCCAAGTGTCCTAATTTCATCGTACTTCCGATTACGCGAATAAACGGTGTACGATGACACTTGCAGTGGGAGAAGCTGGAGATGTCCGCGCTGGAGGTGAGAAAATTATGGTGCGCCGTCGCTTTTCACGCCGTGGCCGCGCTCTGCGTGGCGTGGTCGTTGTACGTGCTGGTTGAGCGTTCGGTGGAGGAGGCTCGACGCGGCTTCGTCGACTGGTCCTTCTGGACGAAACTGATAGTCGTCGTGATCGGCTCCACCGGCGGATTAGTTTTTATGTACATTCAATGCAAAGCGTACATTACATTGTGCAGGAAGTGGCGAGCGTTTAATAGGTGCGCTAAAGCGAGAGACACGCTGCGTACGGTGTCTTACAGCAACGATTACTTTTCTACTTAGAAAACAAAAATTTCTTTTTGGATATTGTGGGTGGAAGTTGCACTTTGACGTCTCAACTTCATTGTTTATGTTTGTTTCAGAGTAATATTTATTCAAAATGCTCCTGAAAAAGTGGTGCTTCCTCCTTCACCTACGGATTCTCTGAGAGAGGTGACGTTACCCTTGAAGGACCCGACTGCCTCGATGCCCGAGCTCAATCGCACTCTGTTACCCCGTACCATAGATCCTCCATGTGCCTCGCAGCAGCTGGCGAAGCCCGATTCCGCCGCACCGCCGCAGAGGCACGACGCTCAACTAAAACTTTATGTATTCGACAAGTTGTCCTCGTCCGAGGACAACCTATAATACACAACACACATATACACACATACCATGAAGAAACGGCGTGACGGCCGTTAATCGCGTTGAGAATGAAGAGGAAAAGGAGGAAAGGTGGTTAGCCAAATTTTCAGTTCGAAGTAAGCGCGCGGGCGTGTCTGGACAGAACTGGGTGATTTTAGACCACGTATAAATACGATTTCGAAACTCGGAGCGAGAAGATCACAAGATCCTTGTCGCGAAGTCGTCGAATATCCGCCCTTAAATGAAACAAAGCACCTTTTTCCGAAACTTAGTTCTTTATCAGTGCTTACAGTGTTGACAAGTGGGGTAGATGAAAGTGTACAGTCGGAACACAGCTGGCGCTTTCTCAGACAATTATGTACATAATTATTGTATCTGTGATGTTATTAAATAAACTTTACCATATTTAAACAATATAGCTAAGTAGACTATGTAGCGATAAGTATCGGCGAAAGAGAAGAAGGAGGAGGAGGAGGAACCACATATTGTATTTAGTCGTTCAGCATTAATCATTTGAAACTTAGATAGTCGAACGTGTTCGAGTGTCTCCATCTAGCGTATATTTTCGTTTATACTTTCATATTGCACCACCCTGTACACTTTCTGTACTTCGAGTAAGATAGCTATATACATTTAAAGTATAACGAAAAGAGAAGCAGAGAGAAAAAATGGAGTAGGTATACCGGGAGTGCAGCCGAAATGGACCTTCTTATCGATGCTGTGGCGACGCTGGCGTCGTATCGATCGAGTTGGCGCGATGACGATGGAGGATATCCAGCTGGATTCCGGTGCTCGATGCTGCCCTATCGATCGGTTGATCAGTGTCGCGCGTGTAGCCAAGAGGTCGGGTGTTTCGTCAGTAGTAGTGACTGTGCGGCGGCGGCAGACCGCGCATTGCGAGAGTCGCAGTCGATAGTCGAGCGAAGTTGTACGTGGATACTGCTGGTACGCGGGGAGAGAACGGTTCGAGTTTCCGACGAAGCGGAAGAGCGCCTCGACTTGCACGGGACGTGCGTGATCACTCGTGGAGACGAGCGTCGTACCGTTCGGTGCAGTTTCCGTTCGGCGTCCGTACTGTTCGTCAACACGCTGCTATGTAGCGCCGGTTTGTAAATGAAGCAGCGGCGGCGTATAGCGCGCTCGCGTGCCGAGGGGAGGAGAAGAGCGCCGTCCGCTGTAACCGCGGCGGCGGCGGTAGCAGCGGTGGCGGCCGCGGGGGCGATGGGAATGGCGCGCAAATGCTGCGTGCGTAGCTGCGAGGCGGACGTGCGGGAGGCGCGCGCTAAAGGACTGCCTCTTCACAAGTTCCCCAAGGACGCCGTATTGAAGGACAGGTGGTTGGCCAGTGGTGGATTCGAGAAGAGCTTCAAGCCGACGCCGGGCCAGGTAGTTTGCCATCGGCATTTCAAACGCGCCGATTACGAAGCCGCTGCGCGAGGCCACAAGTTCCTGCTGAAGCGAGGCAGCGTTCCCTCGGTCTTTGCGGATTATGACAATCATCCAGGTACGTGCACGCGATTAACGCGCCGACAATCAACTGACCGCCTCATGTCACGAGAGGGAAATGGACGTTGTCACAGGCGTGGAGCACAACGTAGTTTCGCGCATCCTTCTCTTTCTTTTTCTGTTTCTCTTCCGCCTCTTTGCACCTCCTGCACCTCTTACCTCCCTTGTCTCACACTATCTTCCTTTCTCTTTCTTTCTCTCTCTCGTTCTCTCTCTCTCTCTCTCTCCTCTTTCTCTCTCTCTCTCTCTCTCTCTCTCCTTTCTTTCGCTTCTCCAATGTATTCCCGCTGTGTCCTCTCCCCTCCTCCGTCGCTGCATGCTCCGGCTCGATTCGTCGAGTTGTGTCATGGCGTACCGCGCGCGCCGTGCCGGTCGCTTTTACGTACCATAATTTTTTTCACGAGAACGTGTCTACAACGATGTGATCATTGCCGGTAGTGCTGGCAGATTCTTGCAAGAATGTGTCGAATAGTTTGTGACGTTCACGCGCTTGTGACATTCGATTGTTTGCCGATAAGAACAGCGTAAGCGATAACAGACATAGCGCGGCAAAGTGTTATTTTGTTCTTTTAGTAGTGCGACCTCTCTTCGGTTTACAACTTTTCATATTTATATTCGATTTGTACGTAGTTATTTTTTATTAACTTTCAGTTGCGTAATATCAGCGAAATTAAAAGTTAACTTCTTGTATACATTTTATAGAAGATATTTAAAATGTTACTATTTATTAAGATATAGTTATTAGATTTTATTCTAATCGAACTTAATACACAGCATGAAATGTGAATAAAAATTGTATCCAAATGCACATTATCTATGTCATTAGTGTCAAACTAAATTAATGATCTTTTTTCTTTTTTCAGATCCTGTAATTATATCAGTAAAGTCATCAACATCATATGCGCAAGAAGATTTGGATCTGATCAATTCAGAAATATTAAATCTGGAACATTCTGTCTCACCGTTATTATCTGAAGCAAGAACACCTAAATCTGACAGTTGTGGCGAGCAATGTTACTCCAGGCCTGAATCTTCTACTGATTCGTTAAATCCTCCAGATAATTCAGAATTAATAGATACTGGATACAAAATGACAACTCTAAAGGAAGAAACTGTGACAATGATGAAAGACAAGTCGATGGAGAATTCAGATAGTAAAGTGAATACAGTAGCTATGCAACTTGGTATTGTTGAACCAGGAATAATAAAAACTGTTGCCAAAGATTTAATGATAAAGGAGGAATTAAAAGACATTAAATTATCTGATGACAAAGAATTTGACAAAACAGAAGAAATAAAACCAAAAGTTTTAAACAAAGATGGATTAAAGTTTTATCCTGGTGCTAAATTAGAAGCTAAAGATTTTAGTGAAAAGTGGCAAGTATTATTGAAAATAATGTTAACAAGCTGCTAAAGCAGAGTGTGATGGATTATTGTGTGAAATAAAATTAAACTTAATTAAATAAATGTAAATTAGTTATAAGTGAAACATGAATAATAGATTTGAAAGTTAAATTTTAACTAGAATAGAATCAATACATATATTAAATTATACTTATAGGTATTCTGCAAAAGTGGTAGAAACAGACTGGGATGAGAGGGAAGTTCTAATACATTTTGACAAATGGAATTCAAGGTTCGATGAGTGGATACCAATGGATAGTTCCAGGCTTCGTGTATTACAAACTCCACCAAAGTAAGTAGATATTGTAATTATCAGAAATACTGTGATATATCAGTGATTAGCACCTAGGCTATTTAAATCTTCATATTACTCCCAGAGTTAAAGATTTTATCTTGATAAAAGTGTTTTGTCTTTCTTTAAAGCGAACAAACTTGGATCCTGCCATCTCCGTAAGTGAAAATTGTGTTAGTGAATAGGTGAAAATTACAGTACCTGCATAGTGGTAGAAAAACTCATGATTTTGTAGTATTTCTTTTCCAACCTGATTAACAAGAGAGTGATTTTTAATTTTTATTAAGTATGAAGATTACTTAAGACTCTGTGCTTATTACATCAGTGAAGATGAGAGTAAATATTGGTCCACCGCTGAATACTTCAAATGATGGAATGCAAATAAAAGATTCAGTTTTTGTTACATTGAATCTTATTTTTGTGCTGTGCTTATATAGTAAGAATAAAAATATAAATTATTATTTTAGATAAAAGATGCAAGAAGTTTTTCTATAATTTTTTTAAGTTTTGCGAAACTAATGCACATTGAATTATCATATATGTGAAAATTAGCAGGAATAGGCAATGTATAATTATTTTCACTAATATACCTACTATTATTATGTAAAGTCACATTTTGTAGAATAATTTTCCCACTGAAACATCGCTGGACCAATTCTCTAAATTCAGTTTGGTATATTTCTGTAGATTGCGATTGCACAGTTTTAACAAACGAACTACGAGTCGATGTTATTTAAACAAAAAAGTGAATTACGCGAGACATAGGTTTTTTTCTTGAGGTTTTCACATTTCATTTAATTCTAATACATTCAATTTACGCATAATGCGTGGATTTCGCACCTCCAGGGAAACAAAAGTGAGGGACTTTTCAGTGGGAGAAAGGATACTCGCTACGTGGGCGGACGGTAGAAAATATCCAGCCAAAGTGAATGCGGTCTTAAGTAATGGTAAGGGACCTAACCTTAACTGTAAGCAGGAAAGAGACGGAGTACATCTCGTAGATAACTGTTTGACGTTTGCACTTAAGGAGAGAGGGATATATATATGTTTAGCTTTTTTATCTCAATAGGCTAAAGTACCTCGGAAGTAGATCTAAGTAAATCTTTTTCGCAGATAGATACGATGTATTGTTCGATGATGGATACGGGAAGATCGTTAAATCGTCAAAAATGACCAAAATCGCCGCAACCCCGACTAAGGTAGGGAGTCATAGATTGAGGTTATGTTGTTGTTTCTTTACCTTTAACTGTAAGTTAAGAAAATCTTATATGAGTTAGTAGAATAAAACGATACTTTTTTCATATATTTAATATTACTTAGTATTATTCTTCAACTTATTATCTGAACAAGTCATAAAAATTAATATTGTAATGAAAACTTAGAACAAGCTGTTGCGAATGAGATTTTTAAACTGAAATTTCCACATGTATGTCACATAAGACATAACTATGTTGTTAATGTTATCATTATAAACTATTTGTTTTGTCCCATTTAAATAGCAATTGAGTGAATTGGAAGGATATATCGGTAGTAAACAAGAAAGGAGAGACAAGAAAAGAAAACATACAATTATGGAGTTGTTTCATACTAACTCTAGAAAACGTATAAAAACTGACTCTGATAAAACGCCAAAGAAAGTGGAAACTGTTGTTAAGGAAAGTGGAGAAAGCAGTTTAGAAACCAAAATTGAATTGGATGGTACAATGTACGGTCCTTGTTTTGAGCCTGACACAAATTTGTTAAAGGGGTTTGATACCAACATCGCAAAGATCAAATCATATTCGAAGAAAAGCAAGAAAGAGTTGCCCAAAATTGATACAGATCATGAAGAAGATGTTGGTCCTGAGTGGATTGATGGAGAACCACAAGGGACAGAATCTTATATTGTAGATGGTAATGATGGTGAGTTGTTATATTAATTGTAATTAATTACTAATTGTATAGTTTCTAATATGATATTAATGAAATACATTATATTCTTTTTTTTATATTTCCTTGTGCTTTCTTACATCCCTTACAGCTTTTTACATCTTGTTTTAATGTTTCATATTAAATTTAATTTCTAGGACCACGTCGATCTATAATAATATCAGATAAAAGATTGCCACCTGGGTGGGAAAAACATTTTACACAAAGGAAAGCTGGTACATCAGCAGGAAAGTGGGATGTGCTGTTTATACAGTATGATATAAGATATATTTTATTTTAAATTATGATTAACTATAACATATAATATATACTCAATTAAATTTCTATTTTTAAGCAAGCAGACTGGAAAGAAATTCAGATCTAGAAACGATATCAGAGTGTTCATGGAAAACCAAGGACAGTTGGATTTTGATCCTGAAAAATTCGATTTCTGCATACATCGTAAGAAACGGAACGTGCATCGTATTAAACAAGAGATTACACCGGAAGTACCGAAAAAGATAAAAACCTTATTGCCCAAAACGAAAGCATTAGCCACACCTGAGAGTACATCTCTTATTGCGAGTACTCCCGATATTCCACCTACTGCCTCGACGCCTACTACATCTGCTACAGATAGTGGTAAGATTTCCATATAATATTAAATCTTAAGTCATATCACATCTTAATTCTTTCAATATATTTTTTACCTTCCACTAATTCATCAGAGATGAACTATTGTAAGTACTTAAAGATAATATATTTTTATATAATTATGTAGCTTAGTCATTTGTTCTCTTCTTGATACATTTATGTAGCAACACTAAGATAAAAGTGTCTTACGATTATTTTATAATATTATTTTATAATATCTGATAATATTTACTTTTTGATACAGCAGTTTTTATTGGTGGACTTCGTGTGGAAATGGAAGACAGTGCTTATAAATGTCCTAAGGAAGGATGTAATAAGAATTTCCGAAAAGAAAATTTATTGCAAATGCATATTAAGCATTATCATCCTGAATATTCTAAGTTTTTGGGATCTACTCCAAAAGTCGAAGACTTGGCTTATGCAAGAACAATCGGAGAATCTATAGAAGACATTATTCCGAAGAAATCGACGCCATTCTTAGAAAAAATCAATAAAATCGGAAAGAAGAAATCTCTTCCAGATAAACTATCTTCCAATTTATTGCAACCAGTATTAAATCCTGTGCAACCTACATCTCCTTCAATATCAGCTCCATTAATATCTGAATTAGAGGAGGAAATAGATCAATCGGAAAAATGTAGTGACTTGCAGAAGGACGATGTAAAGATTGAAACAATGTCTCCCATGTCTAATCACAGTATGGAAATAGACGATGACATTGAGAAGAAAAGAGAAAATGCTTGCGCCATGTCTCCTACTACATTATTCGATATGAAAGTTAAAGAAGAGAAAACGCAAGTTGGAATTAAGACATTATTACCTGTGAGACCATCCACAACATCCGAGTCGCAAAAAATCGATAAGACGAAACCTGTGGATGAGATAATGCACATTGAACGTACAAAAAATTCAAAGAAAAGGCAATCCGAATATAGCATGCACTTACCTGCTAAAGGAAAAAAACGACATGGTAAACATTTTTCATATTATTGCTTCATATTTATTATTGCATATGCTTAGTTTTAAAGTGTTTAAGAAATCTCAAGAAAATATATCAAAATAAAAGTCTTGATTCTTTTAATGTAACTTTTTTATGATTTTACTAATTTATGGATTAATGAAATACAGTTTAACATACCGTATGTTGTTGCACATGTCAGATCTCATCGATAGTTTCGGCGATTTAGATGACAGCGCTCTGGATGTTGATGGACCGACAGCACTCATGTATAGATATAGTCGTAGAAAATCCGATTCCAAAAGTGATGAAAATAGTCAAAATAGTAAGTGCAACAGATTTCGCCGTATATGTATATAATGATACATTCTTACTACAACTATTTTGGTTTAGATATATTTTTTTTCTAATTCAATACAGTTTGAGAAATACGTAGATTTTTCTTTAAATAATATGTTTTATAATATACTTGATATATTTATAATATTTTATTATATTATGTAATACTTTGTATTGTTTTTGTTCTTGTTCTTTAGGTCAACTAAATGATTCTCGCATTGAAAAAGGCGATCCCTTAAAAGGGGATACTAGCAAAACTGATATTAATAATGATGCAGAAGGTACATGATTGATTTTTTTATCTTTTATTAACTGCTTCCTAATTTTATATGTAGATAATATTTATTTTTCTTGCATTTATATTTTACTTTATATATTCACACATAGTTAACGAACATACACACACATACACACATATATGTATATGTATATATAATCAAAAATATATTTCTACGAGATGTACATACATTTTTTTCATGAATATGAATATTAATGACTTACTATCGCAGAGAGTGAAGGAGTAATGATGATGATCAATGGTGAAATGGTAAAAGTGGAACAACTTCGAAGGGAAGAAATAATAAATTGTACATGTGGTTTTATGGAAGAGGACGGTCTAATGATACAGTGCGATCTCTGTCTTTGCTGGCAACACGGTCACTGTAATGCGATTGAAAGAGAGAAAGATGTACCTGAAAAATATATCTGTTATATATGTCAACATCCGTATCGGCAAAGATCATCGAGAAAGTATTTTCATGATCAGGACTGGATTAAGGAAGGAAAATTGCCAAGGTAATTTATTAATTAAAAAAAAAACTTTTTTATGTAATGTATACTTTACATAATTTGTAATTTATTAATATTAAGAGGATACACTACTGTTATGTAATGTTTAACTGATTATTGAACTTTTTTAGCTTGCCCAATCGTACTCGGGATCAGTATATGATAAATCAAAGAACCGCGATGTTGAAACGGTCGTATGATTTAGTTGGTGCACTCTTGCAAATACAACAAATTCTTCATAGTTTGCGCGTGAAGATCAATGTTGCTCAGTATGCATTATATATCTATTTATTAAAAAACAAAAATAAATATTTGTATGGTAACAAATAATTTTTAAATGTATATATAGGCAGAAGGACCACCCCAAATTATATCTTTGGGCTAAGAATTGGGAGAAGACGAATATACCAAAAGTAGATTTTGAACCGGTACCAGTAATGGAAATAACGAAATCAGGAGTGGATTTTATCGACACAGGTGTTGAGAATTTGCGACGTATTGAGCCAAAGACAGAAATTAAATTACCTTTGAAAGATGATCAAGACGAGAAGTCAATCGCCTCCGATTCGGAATTAATGAAAATACTGGAAGAGGATAGCACACATTCTGACGAGTCCAGAGTCACCGGTAAAAGAGAAGGCTTAATTAATTCAAAGGATAGTCATATACTTTTGGATGCATTGACAAATAGCAACTCCGACATGAAACAAAGGAATGTTGATGCAGATATTAAAACGGAGAATATAGGTACGTTATTGAAGAGTATAGGCGCAATAATTTAAAACAATACTCGGAATTACTTGCAGATATAAATAATACTTTCAACGTTTAGTTTTAAGATCATCAGCTTTGCAAGACATGTGAGACTTTCCCTAATCGCTGAAAAATTCTTATCGAAATTAATATTTTATTGTTGTAATTATAATTATAATATAAATATACTGATAATGTTAGGTGTATATAACATATACAGGGGATTAATTTCAATAAAACTTGTGTATAGTATAATATACTATATATCGATTATATATAAATATAATAATCTACTACACACGCGCACACACACACACACACACACACACACACACACACACACACACACACACACACATTATTATACAAGCAATTTACACATTATTATACAAGAAATTAAAGTGTCTCACAGGCCTTATGAAGTTAATGGTCTTGAGATTGTCGCTCATGAGATTCGATAGATGAGTGGCAGCAATAAGTGAAAGAAAGTGGAGTTTCAAAAATTTCTTAAAAGCAAGTAATTCGTAACATTGATCTAGTAGAAATTACAACCGAGTTGTTCTTCGAATATTACATTTTTAACTCAATTATATATAGGTTTGCTTGCTGAGAAAAATATGATGAATAATTCTATATCAGAAAATCTAAGTTCAAACTCGCTCATTAATGATGACCAACCAGAGTCTAATATAGTTCAAGTTGAGGACGAAGTCACCGCACCTTTACAACCTTTCATACCGGAACCCGAAGCACCAATCGATCCAGCAGAGTGTCGAATGAGATTATTAGAACACATCGAACATTTTCAGAATCACATCGAATCGAGATTGTCGTCTATAGATGCGCAAGTTTGCGGTAATAAAATTAGATAGTGGGGAATTTTTGCAATCCGTCTTTCAGATACGGTAAATATAAATCGTGAACGCTATTGGCGTGTTATTTCTGAGCGAATAACAATTTAAGTTTACCGTATCTGAGAGACGGTATTGCAAAAACTTCTTAGTAATATATGTCTATCTAATTTATCTAGGTATTTATTGTATATATTTTCCATGTAGCTCTGGAGGCTATGGATATGGAAGAACTTGAAGAACTTCCGAATCCACATATGCAGTCACGTCTTAAGCAAACTGTGCAGATGTTATTACGTGATTTAAATACAGTCCGGAAATTGGCAGCGTTATGTTAAAACAGAATAAATTATTACACCTATCAAATTTGGAATATTCAAACATGTATATAAGATATATATATATATAAAATGTGTGTGTGTGTGTGTGTGTGTGCGTGTGCGTGTGCGTGTGTGTGTGTGTGTGTGTGCGTGTGTGTGTGTGTGTGTGTGTGTATGGTAGATTATTATATATAATTGGTATATAGTATATATTACGCAACATGTATATTATTGAAATTTGGTTCTACCATTTAATAATTATAATTTTAATGAGCTTGGAACCATTTAATGATTATGGTTATTAGTGAGACTAGTGCAATTAGCAATAGCTTGTATTTCAGTTGTAATTTATGATAATTAATAATGTTATCATTAAACAAAAAATACAAATTTTAATTTAATTTTAATTAATCTTTGCTCTTGTATTGTATTCTGATATTGAGTTAGTGGAAAATTAACGATAAAACCTGCTTTCTAATTTCATTTTATGGTAGATTTTACCAAGAAATAATTACGAAATTATTAAATTTACATTACCATACACACAAATTAATATAATAATTTCCTCTTTTTAAATATTAATTTTTTTTTTTAGATCAATGCTTATGATAAATGTACGAACATGTATAATCAAGATAAATTGACTCAAACATAATTTTCGGTTACAAAAACAAAAATGTAACTCAATATTCTAAGCTGGAGTATTTGCGATAAATTGCCCGTCGGAGTTACTAACGGTAGATCGCTAATCCGCATTCGCAACACTGGCGTAGTGAATGGTTAACTCGCAAGATGGCACGAGCGAGACATCTGATTGGGCGCCGTCGCCATCTTGGTTTAGCCCAACAGTGGATGACGTCAGATGATGGTGTGCAGTCGCGCGACACACGAACACAAAGGTCAGACGGACGAAGACAACAGTGGACAGAACGTCGGACTTGAAGTACGTGGGTTTGAGAAAAAGAGAGGGAGTGAGTAGAGGCACAGTAGTTGGAGTATATCAAAGCAGTGACAGAGAGGAATTGATAGAAAGAAAGAAAGAGGAAGGCATGCGCGTCCCGTGGTAGTGGTGCACAATCTGTCGGTGCGGTGCAGTCTCGTCGGCGGTAAGAGTGATAGGATAAAACACATCGCGGCGTGTGTGCTCGGCTCGGCTCGGCTTGTCTCGACTCGGCTCGCGATTCCTTCCCGCATCCGTTATGACGGTACAGTGATCCAGCGCTAGGCGCTGCACGTCAGGGCATCGTCTCTTTTCTCGGCAAGGAGAGAGGGAGAAGGCGAGAAAGAGACCGAGCGAGAATACGACGACGCGCTATCCCGCACAACTCGGCGCACCCTTCTCGCGTTCGCATGGAAAAGGCCATAGAGTTGACGCGACGACGATGGAGGCGCGCCGCAGTCCGCGAGTTTGACCGCTAGACGGCCCTCCTCCGGCGTATTCGAGGATTTCCCTCGGCTCGGCGCTGGACACAGGGACTTTCCCAGTAGGTGTGTTCGCGCGCGGCCATGTGCCGCGCCGTCACCGCGCCCGCTCCGCGTGTGTCTCCTCTCTGCGGATTGTCGTCGTCGACCTCGCGTGTTATATCGTCGCCGCAGTCGATTAAGTGTTTTGTTGCGTAGCCTCCAACGCGTAGAAGTCGGTCGGTCTCGCGGCTGAGTGGTGCCTCTTCGTTTCGGATGCCTCGTCAGTACATCTCGTCGACGTCTACGTGTATATCGGTGTGTTGGTGCGACGAGTGACAACGAAAAGCAGCCGCGACTTTTTTCCTCTATCCGCCCTTGTATTTTTGTCCGGCTCATATTAGCGAGTCGTAGAAGTTAGCGCGAGCGAAGAAAGAAGATAGAAAGAGGGAGAGAGAGGGAAAGAGAAAGAAAGAGGAGGTAGCAGTTGAAAAGAGAGCAAGAACGAGCGAACGAACGAGGGTCGCTAGACGGCAGACTCGGTCGTCGGAGTTTGGTGTCGACGCTTCGCGACTCTCCAGTCAGCAGACGAGAGAGAGAGAGAGAGCGAGCGAACCAGGCGGTGAGAAAGAGAGGGAGAGAAAGAAAGAGAGAGAGAGAGAGAGAGATAAAGAGAAAGAGACAACGCGAGAGGGAGCGCGAGTGGCGTATCAAGATGGCGCATAATTTGGCACCGAGCGTCAACTGCTCGCTCGACGACATTGACCTGAACGCTTTGAAGGTATGTAAATACATTCGAATTATACGTTTCGTTAGCGAAAGCGATCGTGTGCGTGCAGCGCGTCGTTGCAGCGCTGCCCTGCGTGACGCGGCGCGGCGCGGCGTGTCGCGTCGCGTCGACCCGGTCGCGCCGGCTCTCGTCTGGACCCGCCTGGACCCGCCTGTGTTGGCTGTCACGCGCGTCTTATTATACGTGATGATTAACTTCGCGAGAAACGACAACGGCGAGAGAACAAGGAAGAGCAAGTATCCTCCTTGGTTTCCTCTTTCTCTCTCTCTCTCTCTCTCTCTCTCTCTCTCTCTCTCTCTCTCTCTCTCTCTTTCTCTCTCTCTCTCCTTCTCGCGTCGTTACGTCGCGTGAGCGAGACGTCGCATGTACATGCAACGTACACAAAAAAATGGGTCCAGTGCCCCCTTCCCCACACTCGACATACGTCGATTTCTATGTAATATTTATGTAACATGTCCTGCCGTTTGTGTGTGCATTGAGCTGCATGATTGGACATGGTTGCATTTTATGCAAGAATGAAGAGAATCGGCGAATCGTGTGTCACGAGGTCGTCTTGTGAATGCGAGGCGCATTGGAGCCATTCATGCTATCGTCGTAGCATTCATATGTAGGCTCCATTCGGTCGCGTTTACCGCTCCGCTGTTATATCGTATATTATTCTAGTTGAAATAAATCAGATATGTATATATATTTGTATGTTCGGGATTTAGGGTGAAACTGGATGAAAGAAGCGCAATTACGGGACAGTAGAGAAAAATTCTGCTAAAAGAAAGACAAACAAAAGCATTGTTGACAGTTTTCCACGAGGTATCGACGGACTTCGCGCGTGACGAAGTCACTTTGAATATTTCCTTAGTCATAGTCGGACGTAGTAGACTCATTCGTTCGCGTCTTCTCTCTTTATTATTTGTAGCCGTGGATGTGCGAATTGCACGCACGGAGAAATTCGGTCTGTCTGCTTTATTTTCGACACCGAGATTAATGCATTTTTCCCGAAAAACGTAAACACGTAGCGCAGCATATTCAGTTAGACGAGATAATCGAAGCTTGAATTATCGGAGGGAAAAATCAGCCATAGAATCGGTCATTGAAGATAGGATAACTCGGGTTTGTCGCGTAAACAACGAAAACAGCCCTTTCTTTCGAGACTTATCGACTTGTGATAATCGCGCTCCATCTTGTTAGAGATTTTTGTCTGCGACTAACTTCACACACGTAAGTTCATTTTTAAAATGGCCGACCGCCGGATTTTGACGCGTTCATCGCGTCTCGAATTGTAGCCGAAGTAAAGCCACTTTATACCTTGCAATCCGCTTGTGATCTTTGTTTACGCGTGAGATCTCGAAGTGCTTATGTTTACTCGACGGAGAAAGTGCATTAAATCGCGTCGACGTGTCGGCTCGTTGTGAGATAAGCAGCGCGATCTCATCGTCGCGATGTAAAAAAATCACGAAGCGACTTATATAATTGCTAGAAAATCGCGCATAATCGTATAATACAAGTTACAATTTTGACACATTTGATCGCAAATCGCAAATGTCTCGTATGAACACTTTCCATTTGTTCGTTTGCGATATTCTCTCGCGTTGCATAACTCTGACTGCTTTATGTTCGCTTCGCAGGAGCCTGCTGGAATCTTCGAGCTGATAGAAGTGGTCGGCAATGGAACATACGGCCAAGTTTACAAGGTGAGTATCCTAAGAATTCCTCTATTCTCGCTCACGGTGCTCGCGCGACTGCATCTCGCGCGTAATTATTACCCGTCGCGCGAGAATAACTGCGCCCGGATATTTGGCATTCGCCAGTTACGCGCTTTTATTCGTATGTGTGTCCGCATACGCGTTTCGTCAATTATCGATTTCACGTGGTGTGGCGTGGCGACCTTTACTGTGGTATTTTAAATTAACGCGTAGGCGTCAGGGCGACTTGGTGAAATAACAACGTATTAACGAGCAGGCGTCGGTGCGACGAAGTGACGGAGGAAAAAAAGGGGGAAAAATAAAAAGGCGAAGGAAAAAGTTGTTGACAATATCTTGAACGTATCTCGGCGCGGAGGGGAATAGCGCGTCTCCGAGAGATTTCCACGTGTAACCGAGAACGTTATTTTAATTAACGAGTGGGCGCCGCGCAGGACGACGGAACACGGCAAAAAGATTGCGTTAACGAGACGGGTGTCAGGATGACGGAGTAGAAAATGAATAGGACGATACGCGGACTTGATCTTCGCCGAACGGTACCGCGTATCGCGAGGTTTCCACGTATAACACCTATTATCATTGTCTTCCGTGTGTCGCAATGAGACTCAAAATCGCGTTTCGACGTATTCCTAGATAAGCGAATGTGTGTACTTTGATGTTCACGATATTCTTAACGATACCGAGAGAGAATGACTAATATAGCTGTTACTAATATCTCTTGTTCCCAAGAAAATTCCACAGCTGGAAAGCGCATTCGATTTTCGTATACGTGTACCATGAGTCGTCGTATATTTCCTGCTGATAATCCGTAATCCTTATCTGTCAGGACCTAAAACTACACTCGCCCCGCACATCATGTATGTTTTCTGTTTGAGTGTGCATTCGTTATCGCGGGATCCCCCGTATCCGTTTATCCTTCGTTCCCCGCCCTCTGCTGTCGTACAGAAATCTAAATTCGTGGCTCGCGCACCGCGTTACGCACGTGGGAAACTTTCGCGTTTAAGGTGATACGACGTGTAGCGTTGCATTCTCGCGCGATACACACATACACGCGCAATCGTGCACCCGTTTCTTCATGTGCCTCCGCCGCAGGTGGCGGCTCCTTGCGCTAACGCGCCCGGATAAAACGTTTTCTTGCCGTCGAGTCAAGAAAAAAAGGAGGATAATGATTTCTCCTTTGTATCTCAGTGCTGAACCGGCCCGCCGCTGCGATTGAATCGGCAGCGCGAGTCGAGAAGCGACGCGAGTGAGTCACATAACAGGAATGCTGCGGGGAAATAAAAAGAGAGAAGAGAAAAAATATCGCCTTTCTCCGTTTGATTGCGAGTCGTTTCTGCATCCGTTGTCAGTGCGGAGACGTCACGCTGCGTATTGAAATATTAAAGCGATCGATAATATACCGTCGTTGCGCTCCTTTGTAATGACAACGCTCCTAATTTCCAGCCGCCGCCTGTTCCTTTCGGGGTAGGATCGTTCAGACTGTTCGCACGCGGGACTGAAGTGAAAGCGACAGATATGTTCCGAGGAGTCGTGCCGTCGTTTGTGTGCAACGAAAATGCAAACTTCTGCCGGGATACAGAGGGACGAGACGTTTACGGTAGTCGATTCGTGTGGGAGTAGTAGACAGCGGCGGGGAACTGCTTCCTCACCTGCAGCGGCGAGCGAAAAAGACGATGATTCACCTTGAAAAAATTCTCCTTGACGAGGTCGTCCTTGAGGGAATATCTCGATGTGAAAACGCGCCGTGGTGGCCGGGAGGTCGAGACTCTCGACCGGAAGGACGCGGGAATCGTAAAATGTACGTCATTAGCTTGGGGCCGCGCGTTATTAGAATAGAATTGTAGAATAATCGAAGAAATGAAGGAACGAAGGAACTCTCTCGCGTGCGTCTCGATGTTATTGGAATTAATTCTAGAGCGCTAATTTTGTCTCCGAGACGTGTGCGTTCGAGTAAAGCGAAAAGAAATTGCGCGACACCCGTCGAGTCAACTTCTCACTTATTTAAATGTTTCAGGTAAATATCGTAACTCTAAAACGATCAGAGAAAATCTAGTTTGGGAAAAGTTTGTAAGTGGCATTTGAGAGCATCGTTGAAAACGTGAAATCTCATAGGACTAGTCTTCTAGGATTATGAAAGATTCGTGTCGTTAATTACATAATTCGAATATACAGAGAGAGAAAGAATTTTTACCATATCAACGGCAGAAATAGAAAGAATGAGAAAAAGAGAGAGGGGGGAGGGAGAGAGAGAGAGAGAGAGAGGAAGAGAGAGAGAGAGACGGTAAACGGCACGATGAGAAAGATATATATTACCGGAGGGAGGGGAGATGGCAGCGTACCCATGTTCCCTCTCTCGTGTGAACGACATTAAAATGAAAGTTGTTCTGGCACAATTAATTCATGTGTGTCCGTGCCCAGACGATGCCGCCGTTGCATTTCACGCGTTCGTTCGCGCCTCATTCGTAACGATTGGCCCACTTTACGACGAATCGTAATGGGAGAAGTTCGTGCGAAACCACCGCGAAGTCGTTCGGGCGATTCGCGATTCGAGAAAAAGACCATATGCGTGAATTTCCACCCGAGTTTCTTTTATCGTTTGAAAACTAAGGGGAAAGAGGAGAAGGGGATGCAATTTTGGCGTCGGTGTTCGCATCACCGCAATCTTCTCCACCTTCTCGTGGCGCGTGCTCTTTAAAACGCTTTACTTTCGTGCTATGCGGAGATAGAGAGGACGAGAAGGAGACGAGGAGGAAGAGGGCGATGACCCGCTGCCGATGACGGCACAGAATGAGCCGAACGAGCACGCGTGTGCGTGAAAACTCGCGTGCGACGAGTGCGCGCGCTATCCTCGCGAATCGCATCTTCTTCCGTGCTTTTATCGGAATAGGACGATAAAACTCGATAAATTTGAAAGAAACTCGTTCCTCAACATAGGATTAATCTCTTACGTATCCTTCATCATCACCGTCGTCGTCGTCGTTGTCGTCGTCACACTTTCGAGAGATAGAACCTAGTTGAATCATCCGCTGATGTTTCATGTCGCGTTATTAATCGCAGCGCGAAAGACGAAATCGACGTATCGACATCGGAAACGATACGTCTCTCTTCGATAACGAGTCAACGCACTTCAGTGCCTCTCTACGAATTCTCTCGCAAGTGAAGTGCAACGAGATAGAACAATTTGCGAATTGTAATATAATATCCAGCGTGGTATGGATTAAGCGGGTATCGTTAACAAATATCGTACGATGATCATCAGACTCGGTCGAACGAGCGAAGCCACGTGGGCGATACGGTTGAGCGCTTTTTATAATTCAAACGTCACTTCCGGGCAATCGATTCTCCGCTGTCGCGCTTAGTCAACACTATACGCGACCGGACGGATGCGCCTTCGATTTTCTACACAGTCGCGCATTTATCTGTTCACGCTGACGTACCGTTAATCGAAGGATGATTTACTTACGATGCATTTTAGAGTGGAGTCGCGTTTTCTCCACCACAGTGTCGTCCGTAATGCATCGGCGAGCCGAGCGAAAGACAAATTGGTATTCGGGATCGTCGGTCACCTTTTGTATATCCGGTTTACTACCTGCTTCTCTCACCACCTCGTAAATAATGTTCGGCCGACCCTCCGTTGACCTGTTTCGCAGAAATAGGTGGGCACTGCTGTTTAAATAATCACCGGTCAGCAGTGTTGGCAGTTTTCTCTAGCGATTAATTAGTTTTCTCTGTCTCTTTCTCATCCTGTAATATCTTGTAGTAATTGCCCGAGTATCATTGCGCTGATAAAAATGGAAATTGCAACGTCGCGAAAGTAGAAGAATTAAGCTCGAGTCCAGCGCGCATTAAAAGGATTAGCAATTTCTAGCATTGCAATTTCCACTTCATCATTGGCGTATCTAGTTTTTCCAGTTCTCATCGCCACCGCACGGAAAGGAAGAAGTCGGTAATACATTATTATTTATGTCAAATGCGATCTTCTCTACGCGATAAATCGGATACATATATGTATTTTTCTTCAGTTGCGTCGACTTGTGTCGCGCGTTGTAACGATTTCTCCGCAAACCACCTCGTCGCACTCGACGGTCGCATGCGTTTGATCGTCTCTCGTCCTGCATCGACGACTTTTGCTTCTAGAGAAGAGTGACGTTTGCACGTATGTACGTAGGTGGAGGAGATTCAGAGGCTGAGGTGAGCAGAGAGCCTCTCTCTCTCTCTCCCTCTCCCTCTCCCTCCTCCCCGCTTTCTCGGTTTTTTACTGAAGAGCGAACGAGAAACGATAGGGACCGTAGTCGATTCTCTTTGAGAGAGGATAGACGGTTGTGTCGCGTATATCGTCTGGCCATATGCGCGCGGCTTTGTACTAGTTGAAAAAGGCTGAATATATGAAGTGTGGTACCGTAACGCTTTTTCCGCCGCGGCGCGCCACCCCGTCTGCTTGTCCCCTCCTTCTTACCCCCGTCTGTCCCTTAGCGGCTGAAGAAAATGAGATGCTTGCACCAGGGGGGATATGCAAGCGTTTTGTTTCGGCCCCGTCGATCGCGACATGTGCGTCATTTTCTTTTAATAATCTATTTAATATACCTGACCAATAAAGGGAAAGAGAGAGAGGAGCCACACACACACACACACACATACACACACATATACAGTACAGGTGGCCGAAAGGGCAAACGATGACAAGAGTGGGTAGTCGGTACCCAACTTGCGCGTAGAACACGCATGTAAAAGGATATTTCGAGGCAGTCAACCTTGGGGGATAAGTTTAGAAATGTATGCGCGCATCGCGACGTGTTCAACTCGTATGTTTTAGGGATTTTCGTATGTCTCTGTAACGGACGATAATGATAATCCGCTTTTCTATTTCGCAGGGTCGGCACACCAAGACCGGTCAGCTGGCAGCCATCAAGGTCATGGACGTCACAGAGGCAAGTATTCGGTCTCACAATGGCTATTTCGCGATGGCTATTTCGCGATTTAATTGCTTCCTCGCGACGTGGATTCGATTACGAATATATGACGGCGACGCGTTCGGTTTCGCTTCGCTTCGCTTCATTCGTCGGAGTCGAAATTGTAGCTGCGAACGCTTCATTTCGGAAATACGAGGAGAAGAGTCTCTTGTAAATGCACGCGCGCGAGACAACGAAGCCGAAGAAGACCGCATTTCGTCGTCTATTCGGCTATGCAATTAATTCGGCAGTATGAAGCGAGTTTTATTGGCCGGCAGGAAAGACTCGTCTTTCGATTCCACAAAATAAACGTAATGCCGGCGGCGCGTCCCGACCGCAGATAGATAAGTTTTATCAGCAAAAGACGCGAAGGCTGCACGATATATAACGAAACGATTCCAGAATCATTAACGCGTATCGTCGCCCGGTGGTGGAGGGACAAAGAACGTTTCCACGAATGACTACGGCAGAGTCGTCTGATACATCTGACAGCTTCTAGAATTCAGAATGCGCTATGTCACCGGGCCGGAAAGACGTACGCTTTTGCAACGGGGTTCACGCACACTCTCGCCGCGCGAAATTATATGAATAAATTATTAGCACACGATGCGCAATAGCGTGTTTCCTTTGTGTCATCATTGTCGTTACATTAACTCGTGAAGAGCGGTCGTTATGTACCGTTACGATATGGAAAATTACCACGCCGATATTCATCTATCGACGCGCGCGTCTCCAATAAACAGGTCCTTGTCCTGTACTTATTTTTCAATCCATTTACAAACACGCATACATATACTTCTTGAATTTATCATCGCTTTTTTTTTCTGTTTTACTTTATTCTCATCGAGACTTTTTCGTTTGATGTAAAGAGATCATGGTGTGTCAATATAATATCACGTAGCCGCGTTTGCAGCCCTTTTTTTGTAAGTTGATCTAAAGCGGTGAGGAAGATACGTCGGAATGCAGCGATACGATTATGATCGCGTGCTTCTCTATCTTCGTCGCTATATCTTCCTCTCTCATTCTCCCTCCTCCCCCTCCCTTGCGTATGCCCCTCTTTTCTTCCCTTTCGTGTAATGCGCGAGTAAAGTCTCGACTCTACTTACCTACTTAGCGAGCATTAGGTTGCTCTTTTCACAACCTTCCACAACTAAACGGAATTTTCACATTCTGATCTTTTTTTCACCTCATGAAACGTACGATTAGTTTGTTCTAACGATTGTATTTATAAGACTTATCTTCTTCTCACAATTACGATATCAATGCGGCTCGAGATATGATTATTCGATAACGATCTACCTATATGATTTTATGAGTTAAGTGAATTTCTAGTCAGATATAGATAACTTTAAACAAAGCTCCGATACGAAGTAAACGATACGTGAAAAGAGTACTACGTAGTTATTCACTCAATATGTGGGAAAGGCAATAAATAATTGTGGAAGAATCATGCCATATATATTTCAATAAGCTGTTTATTGTTGCAGGACGAAGAGGAAGAGATAAAGTTGGAAATAAATGTACTCAAGCGGGTGAGTGTGTATATAAATAGACCGCTGAATCGCCGGCAGAAGGAATTAATGCAAATGAGTTTTCTTGTGCGTTGCAGTACTCGAATCATAGAAATATAGCTACATATTACGGTGCCTTCGTGAAGAAGTCATCACCCGGCAAAGACGATCAATTATGGCTGGTTATGGAGTACTGCGGAGCTGGCTCCGTTACGGACCTCGTCAAGTCAACTAAGGGCCAGAGTTTGAAGGAGGAATGGATAGCCTATATCTCGCGAGAAATACTAAGGGGACTTAGTTATCTTCATAGCAATAAAGTTATTCACAGGGACATTAAGGGACAAAACGTCCTATTGACTGATAATGCGGAAGTCAAACTCGGTAAGATCAGCTCGAGTAACGATCGCGTAGTACTTTTTTCAGATTTTATCTTATATTGCATGCACTCCGATTAATCGTGCTGTGTTTCTTCAGTCGATTTCGGCGTCAGCGCACAATTGGATAGAACGATAGGTAGAAGAAATACGTTCATCGGCACACCGTACTGGATGGCTCCGGAAGTTATAGCTTGCGATGAGAATCCAGACGCGACTTATGACAATAGGAGTGACCTTTGGTCGCTCGGAATTACCGCTTTAGAAATGGCTGAATCACAACCTCCGCTCTGCGATCTTCATCCTATGAGAGTAAGCGTTTTTTCAGTAATTGTAATCATTACTGTTTCGACCGCATATAACGCTATATCGTGCAGTTCTCTTGTACATGAAATTATATGCCGCCATACCATACGTTCTTTTATCGAACAGGCTTTGTTTCTGATTCCTCGTAATCCACCGCCGAGGCTCAAGTCGAAAAAATGGGCCAAGAAATTTCACGGATTCATCGAGACAGTGCTGGTGAAGGATTACCACCAGAGACCCTACACGGAACAGCTTCTCAAACATCCATTCATACGGGACCAACCTACAGAGAGACAAGTCAGAATACAGCTTAAAGATCACATCGATCGCTGTAAAAAGCGCAAACAGGAGAAAGGTGAGAATACAATGAGGTGGAATACATCTTGGAACGTTTACTTCAAGTACGACGCGCTTATGTGATACCATCTTGTATCTTCGTAGAAAGAGACGACTATCGATACAGCGGTAGTGAAAACGAAGAGGACGAACCCGCATTGGCGGGCGAGCCGTCGTCCATCGTTCAAGCACCCGGCGGCGATACGTTGCGCCGTAACTTTCAGCAGATTCAGGAGGGCAGGACTCTAACGCAGGATGTACCTCCTCAAGCGCCCGCCGCTAAAGAAAAACCGGGCAACAGATCCCAGAGAGAAGTGCCAGAACCTGGGCCGCCTGCGAGACCCGCTATACCGCACAGACTTATAGGTAAGCTTAATGTTTCTCGCGAGAACATTCACGTTTAATTATGACATTGCGTTGTACTGATATTGATAACTGCGATCAGTGGTGCCAGATCCTCAACCACCGTCTCGTCCATTACCCCCAACACCCAGAGACGATCCTCGGCAACCGCACAAAGTATCCACGCCGCCTTCTAATCATCAGACACCTGCCGGAGGAGGAGGAGGAGGTAGCGGAGGATCTGGTGGGCAACCGGCGCCTCAGAGGAACAGTCATGTCTTCAAGCCTATGGTAAGCCTTTGTGAACAGACACGCGCTCTTTTCGTGACCTTTGACCTTTTCTAATCATCCGGAACCAATGTCCCTCGTTTTTCCCGTTACACTTTGCAAATAAGAGTTATATAAATAGACGGACATAAAGGAATAGATGACCAGACTTGTAGAAAAGCATACGCTATCCGTTCCCTTTTCTTTTTTTGCAGTTTTGCCTTCAATTTGTATTTATCGGTCCGAGTATATATTCTCCATATGACGCATAGTCTTTCTTCACTCTATATGTCCCTCTTTCTCTATATATATCGTTGACTTGGGATATACTATATATATGTGTGTATATATATATATATATATATATATATATATCGTATCCATCTTGCACGCGTTCTACTTCGCTATTGCGTCATTGGCGTGCACGCTGATGCGTTCTATTACATATACACACGTACACAAAAGCTCCTGGCACTCGAACTTGGAATGTATTTGGTTTTTGTTTCTTTTCTATGTTCACACGTACCCCCGTAGCTGCCGCCGAGGAGGCCAGAGGTAAGATGAGACACGCACACTTTGTCCTTTTTCTCGTTACATGTGTATCGACATCTCGCTTTCTCGCAGACGCGTTTCTGTGCACACGGATGACAATTTAATAATAATAATCAGCGTACGAAAGTTTATTCAACGTTTATCTCCGCGAAGATAATGCTTATAGCGAAACCTGTCCTGATGCGCGCTGATCGATTATTGTTAAATTCATTCGTTTCATAAAATAACATGTCACATGCCCTTATAATATACTTCCGCTTGTGAGCACTCTGCACTGTCCCTTATTAGGCTTCACTCTGATCGCCTAAGTGGATTTTCTTTGTCAGTAGAACGGTATATGTTTAGATCCACATACACAACACGTTTGTTGGTGTTTCGAGAAATAATATCGTCGATCTTCACGTTGTGGTCGCATCATTGAAAGAGAGAGAAATATATCAGTATATAATATTATAGTTATAATAACACAACGATCGTTTTACTCTCGCGACAATCGGTACATATATAAAATAAGACAAAAAGAGATTCGACGCAATAATCTGGTGCAATCAAGGAAATTGTTTTCATCGCGAAAATAATACGCGATAAAATTATCTCTTTACGTTAATAAATCTTGATGGAGATGAATATATTCAGTATGAAATACCAGTCAAAGTCTCGTCGATTCAATGTGTCGTACTCGGTTTCGGATTCTTTCTAAGAAATTATCAGTAATTTTACCTTTCTAATTCTAAACTTGCGATTAGCAATTTGCGATATAACATGTTTCATTAAACGTGTTGCGTCTGGATTGGTCATCGTATTAACGTTTTCTAAGTTTCATTCGAGCGTCATTCGGTAATCTTGCTTCAAACCGCAGTACTTTACGTTCTCTCTTTGACATCTTCCTCGCCTATCCGCCTTGTTTGGCTGCGTCCGATGGTGGCTTCTCTAGCAAAAGACTCTCGAAGGTGTCTCGGAACAGTGACTAACGGGGTTGTGCGTGTGTGCGTGTGGGTGGTAGGACTTGGACATGCTGGCTGCTCAACTCAACGAGCTTGGTGTGTCACAGGGCCCCGAGGCCCCGCCGAGGCCAAACAGGCAGCATAAGGGCCCTGCAGCTTCGTCTACATCGAATTCGGTGCAGCCCGCAGGTGGTAACGATCAGAACAACAAACAGATGCCGCAATCCTCCAGTATTCTCGATCAAGTAAGCTATCGGAGTACTGCCGCGCCCGACTGTTGATAATTTTCTCAGCAGCGAAAGCGATTTCACACACCGTACCGTGTCTGTGCATCTCCGTCTATTTCCCTCGTTGTTTCTATTTATTCCTTTTGTTCTCTTCGTATAATTATTCACGTAAGAGATACTGTAACAATACCGTCGCCTTGCGTCTAATTCGAGGTAAAAAATATATGATGCTGAAATTGATATTGGTGCGGGAGACAGGAAAAACGACACGCTAAAAGTGATACATTACTTTATATCGTTCTAGGCCCTGTCGATCGATAGTGACAGCGACGACGATCTGGAGGACGCTGGAGGAAACAATCTGAGAAATGATGGTACTTTGCTAGCCAGCGACCCACCGAAACCGCTGTAAGTATATTTCAGTACAATTCGCTTCGCGAAATAACATTTTAATAATCGGGTTATCGCAAGTTTTTTATCTCGGGAATACGTGCTCTCGCTATATTAACTTTCCATTGTCGTCCCATTCGTTACCCTGTAAAAAGTATATACATAGCAACAAATAGATGAAATACACAAGGCGGTTCGTTCTTTGGAAATATCTAAATAAGCTTCAGATGCATCTGTGTGTGTGTGTGTATATGTGTATGTATATGTATGTATGTATATATGAAGGCACGAGCCATCATGGTGTGGATAACAATAACTAACTATTAGAAGTCGGTTTGAATCGTTTAAACTTGTAACCGTTAAGTCGATTATTTCTAAACAAATAATATTTATAATGTCTATCTCCACTGTACGTAACTACACGTTAACGTACGCATTGCGTCACGTAAATATATAGTGACGCAAAGATAATAGACAAACATTCTTTTGTCGTAAATATTATTTCTTTAGAGATCAACAACCTCTGTACATAACTTACATAACCGACTGATATAAATAGATACGGCTCGATAGTGCGCGTTGTGATATTAATCATACTAATATCATTTCGTTTCACCTTCCATCATGCCTATCCCACGCTTCGACATTTCGCATCACATGGTCATCTTGGTCGCATCGCATCGCATCGCCTGATCGGCTTGCCTCGCCAACACCGGCGATGCGTTACTCGTGCTTCATCGCGTCATCGTGCGTCAACGTGCGTCATCGTCGTCTCGCATATTTGTTCGTCGTTGCAGTCCCGAATTTTCTCCTTTCAGACCGTCGTCAGACTCTTCATCGTCGTCTTCGCACAATGCTCAAAACTCCCATCACGAAGATAAACCGAAAGGTGAGAAGCTTTGGAATGTGTTTTATCAACAAACTATTCATTTACTTTGATTTAATATCATTTTTTCCTCTCTTTTTATCTAATCGTTTAGTCTTCTCTTATATCTAATCTGTTCTATATTGGTCTTCAGGAGGAGCACCGAATCGTCCGCTCCCACCAACGCCTGATGAGGAAGAATCGGGAGATCGTACGCTAGTCATGAAACGAGTGAGTATTTTTCCTCTCGAGTTTGTCATGCAAGCTAAGATCTACATACATTTCCGTAGATTACTTCTTATGTCTTCCTTTCGGATGTATATTTTAATTTCGGTATCAATTTGAGGTCTTTCCGTACATATCGATGGTATGTAACGTACGAGACTGGTGTGATCACGTTTCAGTAGTTCGCGCAAAGCAGTCGACGTATTTCCTTCTCTTTTTCGTCAAGTATATCGACTCGTAAAAGAGAATCGGTACGCACGAGTATTGTTTCAATATTAACTCAACGTTTTCGCTCCAAAGTCACAGTGAATGCGAAGAAACGAACGAGACTCAATAACGAAGGACGAAGGGAAAGGAACACGAACGATTGCGATGCATAATTGTCGTTTTTCCTTTTTTCCATTTTTTTTTCTGTAAATATGTATACGTTATAACTGATAATCGGGACTAATTCAGTGGTCACTGTCCGCTCCCTTTATTGTTACGTTCCATATATTCGTGACTGAACTTTGTATATTCCAAGCGAGCACTATGGTGCACTGCCTTGTTGTTTGTACTTTTGCCGCTGTCGTACGATACACCCTGCACATTCATATATGAACGATGAATAAATATGCTGCCCGATAGACTATATTGCTTCGGTGGTGAATATGTATATCGCATCATCTTTTTTTTTTTTTTAATTTTTCCTCGACGGTCGCTTTGTTCTGTATTTTTTTATCTTTGAATCATTATTGTTCACCTCTCGATTCTACAGACTCACTACCGTCGCAACGATAGTCATTCTCCCATTTTTTTTTAAATACTATACATTGTATCATTACACTCCCTAAGCACCACCGACAGTCATCGTTTCACGTTTTTACCGCACGCATTTCTTTTTCTTGTTTTTTTTCTCTGTCACCGTACCGTTATCCCCGCCATCGTACGCGCACTCTAGAAACTTAGTCAGATGTCAGACGATCGTGCAACGGCTAGCGGCAACCGGCGTTCAGAGATAGACGAGCAGCTCCTCCTGAAAGAGTGGGATTTCACCCGCTTCTTTCAGGGTTTTAACGAAAAGTTGGATAAAATAAAACAGGAGCATCCGCAAGAGGAGGTCGGTGCGAGCAAGTCCAGCAACGAGGATCGCTCCTCTTCGTCTAGCGAAAGAACGTTGAAGCGACAGGAACAGTTAGCCCGACGGAAACACGAGCAACAGCAACATCATCAACAACATCAACAGCAACAACACCATCAAAAGCAACCGCAACAGCAATTGAAGCCGATTCACAGGCGGCAAGAGAGCGACTCGAAATTGGGCAATGCCTCGAGCGCGTTCGCGCGCGCTTTTCGCCGCGAGAATTCGGACTTTTTCCCATCCGCGAGACACTCGGCGTACCTGCACAAGTCCTCGGATTCGTCGAGGTCCAGTATATTCGCTAGCGGTAATCGACGCGGCAGCGAGATAAGCGTCGCCGGTATTGTCGGTAAGAAGGGCAGCGCTCTAAGTTCTGGCGAGCCGGTGCTGACGGACTTCTCATTGAGCCGTGACGGCCCGCAGAGGCCCAGGCGAGAAAAGACCGAGAGCGAGATTGTCTTCGGTAGTAGACACGAGGCGAGGAGGTACGTGGATTTCGGACGCGATAAAGACGAGATCGCAAGAAGACGCAGTTGTAGACCCTCGGACGCCACTACGGCCTCTGCCGTAGTCGACGATGCGGGAACAATTAAGTCCACGGCCAGTACGACGGCCAGCGAGTACAGCCCCATTGTCACCCAGGTCAGTCCCCTATAGGCGAGTCCTGCGTCCTCACGATACCTTCGCGAGCCCTACGCGCGAGCCCCTGCCTGTGTGCTTGCCTGAACGACCCTTCTCACCAACCTCACCGTGTTATCGATCATATTTTCTGCCTGTGTCTTCTCCCTGATACACCTTATCCGTATCCCTGAATGTATCTTCGAAGTGTCTATCGAGGCGCTGTCTATCTCTCTACGTTTGTTTTCTGTTTACGTACGTCTCGTGTGTTGTTGTCCTTCTTTTTGTGTCTTTTACGATTTTTGTCAGTCATTGATGTTTCGTCGGTCGAATATAGAACGTGTCTCATTGGCAACAGAACACTCGTATATCCTTGGACTCGATACGAGAATTATGAGTTTCTTTCGTATCTTCCAAGAATATCTCAGCGTTCTATTGCCGGCAATTCGTGTCGTCTACGGGCTGTTCTGCCGAAGAACGAAACCGCACGAACACTTCATGTAACTCATAGACACTTCGATTCACTTCCCTCCCATGATATATCGCGACTGATTCTTCGACATCCAATGGCATATAACGATCACATAGAAAGCTAGTCAGCTACGCTCGACTTTTCTTAGGCGCATTTCCTTATTCCTGTGTCATACCGTTTCATTTGCGTCCCGCGATTCCGCAGGATCAGTAGCAGCGATACATTATTGATCACTTAGTGCTATATCAGTATCATATATTAGCAGTATTATATAACATACCATCTCTTTCATATACTCCGATTAGATTTTTCCATTATTTTCGGTCAAAGGCGATCGGGCCTTCGAAGCGCAACGTTAGAATACTATTGATATACTGACATTGTTCTATTACTAATTTTATTACTATTAGCAGTACTATTACCATTATTACTCCTACTACATCTACTGCTATCGTTACTATTACTATTACTATTATCACACTGTTAGAGTGCTCTTTACTATTGTTTTCTATTATTACTAAGGACATGGGAGATTCTTGCTGGTGGGAGGTGCTATTATTGATAACAGTCCCTTACTCACTTCTTCTTTCTGTGCTCTTTATCGACAAGAGGCTTTTTCCGCAAATGTGTTGTATTTGCCGAGTAGCGTTTAAACGCGCGTTATTTTCTCTTTTATCGGCGACTCATCGCCCCGGGTCGTTAATTATTAACGCGTAATATCTCATCTGTAAATCTCCGACGGAAGCTCTTCGTTCGAACTACTTCCGCGGTTGTAGAATTTTCCCGTAATATCGCTAACGACCTCGAGGATACGATGTCGAAATTATTAATAGCTACTCCGTAAATCAGACTCCTTCGTTCTCCACTCATCGCTATGTCCCTCTTCCCGGCAAGTGAACTTTGTCCCTCCGTTCGTTCGAGCGACGCGTACATATTGTATTGTACCATGCAAAAACAAAGACAGACGTGATTTTCCACGGCGACGAGTGAAATGAATGAAATCTGGGACCTAACCGCCGAGGGGACGAGATTAACCGCATGGATAATTCCTTCGAAATATTCAACAGCGTCGTTACCATCGGCGCAACGACATACGTCGCGGGATTCGGACAAAAAGCGAACTAAAATTCTCGATAGGGAATCTTACGTGAGGATGCTTTCCCTATATTAACGCGCTCCGTTTCCAAATGACTTCTCACAACGGTTCTTTTATTTTCATTACGAATTTACAGATGCAAACGCGCAAGTGCAGTTTCGAAATGGAAGGATTAACTTCTGTGCCGATCACTGTATCTTTGACTTCTAGCTTAAGATAATGCTTCTGTTTCTGTCATGCATATAATTTTGTGTATTTAATCGGTATTAACGTTAGAGCTTGAATACTATATTAACATTTCGAAAAATGCAGGTTACTTTATAATTTTAATCGGCTTCTATTTGGGATTTTTCTAACGAAGCACGATTGCGTTACTAACAAGATTTTTTTTTGTAATTTTGCAACGACGTAAAAGATAATTGCATTAATAATTAGTCGATTGGTATACAACTTAACTTTGATTTTTCAATATATATATATATTTTTTTTTTCTACTAAAACGGTACTACGGATGTTAATACTGCGATAATAATCGTCAACGCGTTCTCTTTCATCAGTTTCTTGCAAATCCTATTTTACTTGAGCCAAAAATCCTTGCATCCCAAGAATGAAAGAGATAAAGAATGAAAGTGGGATGAAAGAAAGAAGGACAGAAAAGAAGAGAGGAAGTGAGAGTGAGATAGTAATATAGAGAGAGAGAGAGAGAGAGAGAGAGAGAGAGAGAGAGAGAGAGAGAGAGAGAGAGAGAGAGAGAGAGAGAGAGAGAGAGGGAGAGGGAGAGGGAGAGGGAGAGGGATTGAGAACGAGAATTATAACAATGATCGAGAAACGACCTGGCGTGTATGGGTGTGTTTTGTGCTAACATGATTTTCATTATCATATGCATGATCCCCGACCGCATAAGGAGATAAAGAGAAAGAGAGAGAGGGAGAGAGAGAGGGAAAGAGAGAAAAGGAAAAAGAGACGATAAAACTATAACGAAAGAAAGATCGAAGTACTAGGAGAAGAGGAAGACGACGTTGAGACAAAGAGAACGGCCTCGGGAAAGTTTGCAGTCGAGAAAAACAGGAAACTTAGAGTGACGATGGAGTTCACTTAATAAATCGTCGTATGAGACTACGATCGTGATTGATCACGAGAACCGTCTTGCATGACGCTTGTTAAGCAAATGTTGCGTTGCCTCGAAATATGTGCTCCAGAAACGCATATGACGCGTTCGTGTCTCGTCTCCATGTTACGCAGCACGTGCTAAAGCATGCTTCATTTTTGTCTGTGTTCTTTCGGCATGTAGCAAATTTTTGTGTTTACCTTTATCGCCGAGACTAACGAAGCGTTAATATGTGTATACGCGTGTGTGTGTGTGTGTGTATGTGTGTGTGTGTGTGTGAGGAGGGGAGAAAGGGACAAATAAGAATGTTGTCGAATTTGAGACATCGCGATCTTTATCTATACGCTCGTTAGTCGATAATCGAAGAGTCGAATGTAACGAGACTGTGTCTTTGTGTCGTAATTATGTCCAAAACAAAAGCAAAGTTACATTCGGCTCTTCAGTTATTAGCTAATCTCTAGTGTAAGCCTAGTTTGCTGTTGGTAGAAGCACAGAAGAGCATACGATCGAACGTTATCTGTATTCATTGTAGGTATACATTATTAGACTATTATTTTTCACTTATTATTGTGTATATCCGTGAGATCTCTAGTGATGTACGACTGTGACTTTTTGCATATATTGTCGAGATTGTCGTTGTAACGTGATTATATCGTACTTATCTGTCGAGATTACAATATAACGAGCTATTCTAGGATAACGGCAGTTTTACATCGCGTGTTTTTACGTCGCCGTGAGAACGAGACGAACGTGAAATGTTCACCGATTTAGTCGCAACACACGTAACGGGATAAGTTTAAGCAACTAGATACTATCGATATTAGCTAATTGACATTTTGCATGCATACCTTTCTTTTCTTTTTTGATTTTTGTTTTACGTATTTTGCACTATACGTAAGTCGCGCAACTTTCGTTGCGTCTCGCGTTATTCGTTCATGAGAAGAAACTAATAACTCTCATAAACTTTTTCTCAAACGCACTAAGAGTCTCTTAATGTTATACTTGCGTAATTTTTCGTTTTGCATCGTTCTTTGTTTGTTTTTCTTTTCTTTTCTTCATTTTTCTCTTCAGAGCTTTACTCGCGCTCTTCGCAGTCTCCGTTTCTTTCTTTTCTTTTCTATACTCCTTTATCATTTCTGCTTGACTCTTTGCTTTCCCGTGACGTAATCTGCGTCTCCACACTTTCAACGCTCTTCGCATCATTATCGACACTTTCCTGTTGGTCATCGATCCCTGATCCTTACTTCTCGATATTAACTCTCTCATTATTCTTTTTACACCTAATCCGCGCAACTTGTTCTCTTTATCTTATGTCTGTTATCGCAGTATCGAGAATATCGTAGACAACAAAAGTAAATCTATTTGCAGTATCAGTTTTTCTATGTTTGAGGTGAGATGAGAGTGTGATATCCCGCGGGGAACGATGTAAAACAGAAAAAGAGAGAAAGAGAAAGAGATTCAGGTCCTGATCGTGCCTTTTTTCCACATCCACTCTTTCTCTTACGCGCTGCCTCGGCGTTTCGTGTGTACTCATTCCTTTTTCTTTCTTCTCTAAATCGAGTATCGCTGCTTTGCAGAATCGCGAGGGTGGCGATCGTTCAAGAGGCGGAGGTGGAAGTGATTTCCAGAGATCCGACTCGTCACCAGGCTCGCGACCTAGTTCGGTCTTACCGGATCTCCTGACTTCTTCGCCGGGTCAACGACAGGACAAATCAACCAGTGAGGAGGTCAGATTCAGTTGTCCGTTTATATGTATCATTCTCTCTCTCCTATATTGTCAATCTGCGCGCGCACTCGTGTGCGCCTCGTTGTCTTTTGGCACGAGCACAGCACAAACGGGATGAATGGATGCCCGTGCCGTTTGACGTTAACGTTAACGTGAAGGCGTTACGCTCTACGGGATTCGCTCACGAGAATCTATCGTGTCTCGATTTCTCGACGTAAATCTAACACGCGCGACTACGCGTGGCTCAAGCGAATGCGCGCACACTTGGCATTTTTCACCACTTGTTTATTTATTTATTTATTTATTTATTTATTTGTTTGTCTACTTGTTCCTTTATAAAAAACGTATGTTCACTCGTCGAGGCGTGAGTCTTGTGAGCGATGTGACGTGCGAACGTCGTTTACGTTTACACAATATGATCGACGAAGACTCTGAATGATTATATCGTTTCGTTCAGTAGCAATGAGAATGCCTTTCTTTTTATCGGACTGTATCCGAGAAGTAATGCTTTTTGATTGGGTCGAGAACGTGGTTTCTCTATCATTGTGTATATTTTATAATCGTCAGATTACTCTGAGCATCGTACATCGTAATAATAGGTACGTAGGGCGTGTGGTACTGTGTTCACCCGCAAACCTCATTCAGTATATAACGTTTTACCTTTGTCGTCGGGCTTGAACAGACTAGTGGCAACGACAGAGTAACGATATGTGGACGCGAGTCTCATTCTCGATGCCCCGACACGTAATATTCGGCTGCGTCGAGCCGACTGTGTGTGATTTATATCTATAATAGGAGAGAAAAAAAAATATATATATATGTAGGATATATATATATTTATCCATGTATATGCTTAAGTTTGAGGGTTTACACAGGGGGCGGCTTATGCTTTGTGTCGATGTCTTGTTAATTGTCCGTGATTAGTCTATAAAGTGCATTTTGTTGACTATATACGTATCAATCTGTTGTCTCGTTTCTCTAGGTTGCATTTTTACTTCGTTTTGGACTTTAGCAATTGATCAGATACATTGTGACACGATATCAATTTTATGTTCTTTCTTATTTTTATTTGTTTATTTGTTTGTATTCTTTTTGTGCATAAGCAAAATTATATCATCTACGAAGTTAATCGTGCGAGATGCTCTTGACACGTTCACGCGGAATTAGAGTAGTAGGAAGTGCGTGTTTTGATTTTTTTCTTTTATTTTTTTTTTTATAGCAAAAATATAGGAAACTGTATGCGCTCTTAGAGGTAATTATTCGAGGATCTCTGAGAAATAGTTGATATCCTCAGTATTGGTGAAAAACATTCGGAAAGAGAGGGGGAGAGAGAGAGAGAGGGAAAGGAAAAGAATGTTACCACTAGTCTAGAACGACATAGAAAATTTTTTTTCTCAGCGTATGCGTCTCTTCATCTTCTACCTGAGTCTTTATTCAATTTTACGTCGGGTCAGAAGAGTCTTGACGATATTGTCGAGATAATACCGTCTCATATCCAATTCATCGCTATAAGAAGTCACACACGCGGTTAGCTCTCCTTACAATCAACGTATAAGAGCACTTCATGTGGTCGATATTCTGTCTTATTTTTAAATATTCTCGTGTCCCCCCTTCGGCTCGTTACGCATATACACACATACACATATATGGCGAGTGCACGGTTCTTCTTCGTTTCTCCCTGATTTAAGACGCGCGCCGGTCGGAAAGCAAAAGGTGAGACGTCGGATTGCGTCGACGACGAATACAGAATACACCGACTACGCGACAGCACAGACCTGTATCGATCTTATTGGCAATCCACGTGCAACAGGAGGAGACGCGAAAACCACCGGCGATCGGACTACCGTGAGCCGTAGTTTGAACGTTGCGCCAAAATCGGGCCCTAGAGAGCGTAGTCAGCTTTTCCAAAACGGTTCCAAACGATTGTTGTACGGTGTCGGGTAGAATCGTGGGTCGTCTAGCGTCTCTGTTTCACGTGCGATCTCTATAAGCGTCAATTGTACGGTTGTCCAGCGTGACTAATTCAGGATTATGTTGTGTGTTGTGGGACACGCGGGAGCTCTAACCCGAAGGGCAGGGCCCTCTACTCACCATTTCAATCCCAATACTAATTGCAATGTAAGTATTTCTATTCATCCATTTATACGATTTCTCAACGTTGTTACTGCCACCCCTCTGCCTCCTTCTTCGGGTTCGCGCGCGGTCGCGAGCGCGAGGGGAGGAGACCGGAGGTACAAAAGGCGTCGTGTTATACTTTGCTCTCTCTCGATCGTTTGATCCTTTTCGTTAATTATATGTAACGCGAGTTGAATGCCAGTTTTGTGTACGCGCAGGTCGTTTTATACATACATACATATATATATATATATACCCTCCTCTTTCTGTTGCTGGTTTGTGGGGTCTTAAAAAACTCTCTTGATTCTCTCCTTGGTGTCTCGCGCGAGAGATAAACGATATCTCTCTCTCTAACACGTCGACACGCGACCACCGTGTTGCTTTTCGTTTTCTCACATATCTCTCTCTTCCTTCTTCTGTCCCCCTGTTTTCTCTGGGTTTTTGTTTCTCGCTCGTGAAACATGCGCGCGCGCGCTCAGGAGACGTGTGTGGATTTCGCCCTCCCCCGTTTCCATGCGACGCGAATGTTCTCTTAATCCTGTCTCGAGTGCGTACTCGGGACTAATGAGAGACGTAACAAGCTAAATGTAGTCGTGTGCGGATGCCATTAAACCACTGATTTGGTTAGTTTGAGATTTTGCTTGATCCTCTCTTAACGTAACGCATCCCCTTCGACTGTACATGAGTTACACAAGAATGTTTGTTCACTTCTTTCATTTTTACGTTACATCGTTACTCTGCGTAACAAGAGCTTTTATTAATTTGCAATCGAGGTATACTTTTGTTTGTGGAACAATGCTACTTGTAGATAGCGCATATTTGACTCGGCTGATTTGTCTCCTCTCTCTCTTGGTTTCTACTTCGTTTATCCTGTGCATGTTATTCTTGCTGTTTAAAACTTCTCTCGCATCTCTGCGATCTCTGTATCTTTCCACTGGATTGTATTTACGGTGATCGAGTTGAAGAATAGACTTTTTGCTAGTGCAGTTCTTTCTTTACTCTTTACATACGAAGTAGCGATCTTTCTTCTTAGAGCTTTCGAGCGACGTCCCAATGTTTCGCTGGAGTCCCTCAAAACGGCAAAGTCGTCTCTGTTGCAGTATCGACAAGCCGTTAAGTCACCTCCCCCGTTTGCGCTCCAACAGAAGCAGAGGTCTTTCTTGACTTTCGGATTCGGAGCTGGCCCGGCCAGGAGGGAGTCTCACGTGAACGTTAACGTGACTCCGACCAGCCACGATTTAGCCTCAGACACACCCGAGATACGCAAGTACAAGAAGCGTTTTAACAGCGAGATTCTCTGCGCCGCGTTATGGGGTGAGTACAGCCTGTATAAAGGCCGAACACGCGCTTGGACATACTTACACGGCACATATTAAATTTGTTTACTTGCAGGAGTCAACCTGTTAATCGGGACCGAGAACGGTTTGATGTTGTTGGACAGGAGCGGACAGGGTAAGGTTTACCAATTGATCAGCAGAAGACGTTTCCAACAAATGGAGGTACTCGAGGGTCAGAACATTTTGGTGACGATCAGCGGTAAGAAAAACCGGGTACGCGTTTACTACCTTTCCTGGTTGAAGAGCAAGATCCTGCGTACGGATGGTCATAGCGATGTAAGTTGTTTTCGTGTAAAGCTCTCTCCTGATCTCTTGAAACATATGTTTATCGTAGTTATCTCTCTTTACCGAACGTATCGTTATTTATATTCGCAGCAAGTTGAACGACGCAACGGCTGGATTAACGTGGGCGATCTGCAAGGCGCTGTGCATTTTAAGATAGTGAAATACGAGAGGATAAAGTTCCTCGTGATCGCGCTGAAAGATTCGATTGAGATTTACGCGTGGGCGCCGAAGCCGTATCACAAATTTATGGCTTTCAAGTCTTTCGGCGAGCTCGCGCACAGGCCGCTCTTGGTCGATCTTACGGTCGAGGAGGGTACAAGGTTAAAGGTGATTTACGGTAGCGCGGACGGCTTTCACGCGGTCGACCTGGACTCGGCCACGGTTTACGACATATATCTGCCGAAACATGTAAGACAGAGAAATTAGAGTTATATTCGCATCGAAGGAGATCCTTCGAACGATTTTACGTGTATTGTGGAACATATATTGATCTTGTGTATTTTTCGCGACTTTTCAGACTCAAGGTCCCATTTGCCCGCACTGTATAGTGGCGTTACCGAACAGCAACGGTATGCAGTTGCTGCTCTGTTACGATAACGAAGGCGTATACGTAAATACATACGGTAGAGTCTCGAAGACGATGGTTCTTCAATGGGGCGAGATGCCTACGAGCGTCGCATATATCGGTACGGGACAAATTATGGGCTGGGGTAATAAAGCGATCGAGATCAGAAGCGTGGAGAGTGGCCATCTCGATGGTGTCTTCATGCACAAGAAGGCTCAACGGCTCAAGTTCCTCTGCGAACGTAACGATAAGGTACGGCGCTTTGACTCTCATCTAATCAATCGTCATCGCTTTACGTTCTCTCGCGCCTTCTATTTTGCTTCAGATGCGCTCGTTCTTCTCGTACTTTCGCGTAAAAAGAATTACATTTCAAAAGGTTACATTTCTAACGCACATGTTGTGTACATTTTCAGGTATTCTTCTCGTCGGCGAAGGGCGGTAGTTCGTGCCAGATTTATTTCATGACCCTAAACAAACCCGGCATGGCCAACTGGTGATCCCGAATGAGGCCGAATTTGGCCCCACCACGATTACCTACGCGAACACAACTGTCGCATCACAACCCTCCTCGTGTATCGGGATACACAGCGTCAGCGCGCACACTCACGGCTCGCTCTTCACTGCCTGGACCGAACGCCTTGGAGATCAGGAAGTGCATGCACCGTAGCCAACATCCTTATCAATATCATCAACAACAACAGCAGCAACAGTATCATCATTATCAACATCAGCAGCAGCAACAGCATCAATATCGTCAACATCGTTATCATTATTCACGTAATCTTCCGTATAATTACGACTACGAGGAAGACGAAGAGTATGACGACAGGTTCCAACGGTACTCTCGGCTGCCTCTGCGAAGCGCACCTGGGACGTTAACGTTCGTGAATCTACTCGTCAAGAGATTTCTCTGTATTCTCACATGTTCGCCCTGCGGACTGCGCAGTGCGGCCTAAACGTGCTGAAACGCAGAGCGGATTTACCCTAAGAGAAGTGCGCACGGCGAATTTACATTGCACGCTGGTAAATCGTATTACAAAAGTATTCTCTATATATGTATTATTTCTCTCTCTTCATTTTTTAATATAAATTTACCGCTTTAATTATACTCTACACTCTATCGATAAGTCTGTACTTGTTTAGCATGTACACGCAAACTCTTAATTCTCGAAGAAACTTTAATGTTACGACGGAACAAAGTGTATTTTACTGCGTCTTGATCGACTAGGTAATTACATAAGAGTGTTTTATACGGTGAATAATTTAGAAACGACGTAATAAAGCATAAACTTTATTTGTGCTGATCTTTCTAGTATGCGAGACTGTAGGAGGTAGTCGTAAGGACAGCGCTGATTACCAGCGACGCGGAGCCGCTCGATCGTAACGATTATTTTCAGTGTAAGGAGATTCGTGCAATATTCGGCAAATCGGCCTTACAAGAGGTAGATCTCCGAGAGAGATAGAGAGATTTCCTTTGCCTTAAAAGAGGCAAGAGAATCCTCCGATAATCGAATCGTGTGTGTCGTCGAAAAGGATCACGAAAAATGAAAGAACAGAAAATGCCTCGCGTGCTGTTCGCGCTCCTGATCCTTTTCCGGCGACATAGTTCGTTAACTTTTTCAGTAGAAGAAAGGGTGTTCTGCTGCGGTCTCTCGATCCTAGTACTCGGTACTAGTGACAAGTAGCGACGATTTTAGTGAGAATGAAAAAAGGAAAAGAGGAATACGTAACAAGGTAAACGAACGTGTCACGCGACAGGCCGAGGCACCACACCGATAAGACACGCAGAAGACACATCGTGACGCACGACGCACGCGATATCATGATAAAATTTACTATTAAGCGAGAATAATTACTAATGTTAATTAATTGTATAGTTATAGCAGATGGAGGATTCTTTCCGCCGTGGCTCGCGCGGGCGGCAGGTGCGAAAGCGATGACTACAATGAACGACGACGGCGCGACGACGATGCGAGTCAAAGTTGACGCGGTAGTAGAAGAAGCATTGTGGATGAGTCGCATTTTTACAGAAAAAGAAAATAGATTATATATACCGTAGAAATTTCGTGAGACGTGCACGGTGTGACGAGACTACGAATAGCTAGAAGTTTCTGTTCACTTCACGGTATATTCGAGTAAACTCTTCTTTACGTTTGATACACGCGTCCCTGTATTAACGTATACAAAAAAAGAAGGAAAAATCACGCGCGAGGTACGCACGCGCGTAGTTTCATCGTGACGAACAACGTGGGCAAGATGATAGTCTTCGGCTTTTGTAAGAAATTTGTAACTTAGCGAGACGACGCGCACTATGAGAGAGGGAGCGTTCTGGCCCTTCCGTTTGCCTGCTTGTTCCCTCGCAACGGCGAATCGCGCGCGCGTTGCTGCCAATTCTGCTTCGAAGCGTTATTATGGTCTGATCTCATAATCTTAAAGGTACTCCACGGTTGAAAGGGAATCCTTGATAATCGTCGGCGTTGCATGGCGATTTTATCGATGTCGGATTATCCTTAAGCGGGCTTACGGCGTTAATAGCAGACGAGAGGCGGAAAGACGGGGCTCCGAGGAAGATGCAGAGAGAGAGAGAGAGAGAGACTTAGAGTAAATTACAAGTTATATTTAGCTCTTCGTTCATGTTGTTCGATATCAGAGTTATTGAACGTAAACGCAATTAGCGTTATTATACATATATGTTGCAGCAAGGAGTGTCTTTTTCATCGATACGAGCCGCGTTAGAGAGAGCGAACGCGAGAGATCTGACGGAAATACATTTAATTAACGTTACCAACGTGACGCACGGCGGAAACCAAGCGCGACAGGAGAATTAAAACTTAACTGAATAAGTCGAGAGCTAACCGCGATCACTCATACAACTTCAGAGATTCGGACGAAAATGAGACAATTGGCACAGTAGCGAGGATATAACAAATTTGCGGTAAGCGATATCCAGAAAATTTCTTCTCTTTTCTACCGTTTTTCTTCAGCGATGTTGTGAGATGGACATATCTTTGCTCGTCGCGTTATTTCGATCGTGTCGGATCGACCGACTTTTACATTCAACTGAAGTCGCGCTCTTTTAACGAATCGCGGACGTTATTATACGGCGTGTTATCTCGAGATACGTTGGCTATTGGCGAGATACGAGACGCCGGACGGAACGATTTTCGGAACAAAGTCGCGAGCGGGTATTGTACACACTCATTTATTTATTTGTAAATAAATAAATACATGACGTGCTACGCGAAACACGCACACGCGCGGACACACTTTTTACTTCGTCGATAGCGATCTTACGACGCATATGACCACTGCCACGTTGCGATCGGGAAAAACACTTCGTGTAACGTTATTCTACGACCGTCTAGGATCGTGATCCGTGCGGCTATACGACAAGCAGAGTTGTCAAGCTTCTCGGTTGGTGGCGTATCGATAGATTACGCTCGCGCGGTGAGGCATTTTTTATATCATTATTAACGAGGAGGCATACAGGAAGGGGCGGAGCTTCGCGTAGTGCAATGAAAGACTGCTTTTTAAATGAGGAGAAAAAGCTTTTTATCGCGCGAGGTCGGAGAACGAATGAGACAAATTGAACGAAAGAGGAGAGAGAGAGAGAGAGAGAGTACATAGAGAGAACGAGAGTGCGAGCGAGCGAGAGAGCGAGTGAGAGAGTGAGAGTGAGAGAGAGAGAGAGAGAGAGAGAGAGAGAGAAAAAGTAAATGTAGTGAGAGATCGTTTAGCGAGCGACAAGTGTTTTCTGGCAAAATACTGCATCTTCGGGTGCTTATTTACGATTAACAGGAATTTGGATAAACGTTATAACGGTAACATGAATTATCACGTAACTCTAGACCTGCGAACTAATTTTGTACGAGGAAACCACTTCCCTTTCCTTTCACACTCGCCGCCGCTTCTCCCTCCTCTCGATCACGAGAGAATTTCCGAACCGGTATTCGTCTCCCTCCGTATCTTTTCTCTCATATGTTGTTTCCCAAAGATGGTAGTGATGAATGTTTCTTTTTTTTTCTTTTTTAATAGTACACGTTAAGTATCTCTCAAGTAATAATAATGACGATTATTATTACTGCAGTTTATAATTGATTGTGTATTATTATTACGATTCTTATTCTCCCGTTCTTATATGAGCGCGCGTTTTGCGAATCGTCAGGCGCGGCGTAATGTGCATTATGCGGCTATTATGACGATTATTATTTTTATTATTATTACTATTCATACGCTATATTGCTAAAGATCAAATATACGGACATTCGTAATTTCATCGGTGCGTTTCTTTCCTCAGTCTTGCCCTCTCTCTCTGTGAGACCAGCGTCGGTCGGGCGCGTTATCATTGCGGCGAGCCGTGAGCCGGCGGCGATTTCCCCTTCCGTTAAGGGCCGCGGCAATCGGAAAGTTTCGCAGAGCTCGTCGGGCGATGATAAGTTGCTGTTGCTAATTCGCGCGCACATAACACAACGGATGCTAACGCGATCTCCACCTCGATGTTCCGCGCTCGATTGTACAATCGTGAGTATATACGGATGCTTATCCTGCACGGTGCTAGTTACCGTACAGGCGCCAACGTCCAGGATCGGCTTTCTGGGCGATCGAATTTCCTTTCGCGCTTCCCTAAACGGCTCCGACTTAATCGTTTACCAATTTCCGCCAACTCGTTTTGCGCCACGCGACTGTTGGAAACTATCGACGTAGCGCGAACCGGCCGGCTGTATCTTCCGCGTACTGATCTGTATCTCTCGAGAAGAACCGGCTCCGCGAAGTCGACCTCATCGGTCGTGGCAAGTTCTTGCGTGATGCGGAAGTTAATAGTACGGTAGAATCCTCCGTGAATGTTGTCTTAAAATCTAAACATTTTCCTGCTCGTTTATCAATTTTTTTTTTTCACCTCAAACGTTATAATACCAATCGATATGAATATATATATATATGTATTCATCACGGAATATTTTTACAGAATTTTTACAAACTTACACAATCGACTATTGATCGCATAGAAATTAATCTTGAGCTTCATTTTTCGCGATGCGCGATGTTAATAGATCGCACGTTTTGCGCCAAACGGTCGAGACAAAATATATCCTTCGGGCTTTCAGATCGAGCGAAGTTGCACGTGCGATATCTCTCACTTTGTTTCACCGAGCCGAGTGTTAGAAAAAAGATAAAGAAAGGACCAAGACAAAAGTACACGTGCTCTCTCTGTCTCTCTTTCTCTCTCTCTCTCTCTCTCTCTCTCTCTCTCTCGAACTCGCTAGTGACTCGCGTACTCGTAGCTTTTGTAGAGTAGCCGTGACTTTCCGGCCAACAGAGCGAACTATTAACCCCCTCGTAATACCTAAAAGCCGATATATCGGTTTTTGTTGGCAAGTAGAGTGCAGCCGACGCGATCGATATATCGACGTTCTCGCATAACGCCAACAAAATTATTAAACTTTAATACTTTAAACTCGCTGCCATTTCCCTCCCGTTCCCTCCTTGTGTTTGGCAATCGGCAATAAGAACGATTTAGGATACCAAACACGGGTTACTTATTAGCACGACCGCCGTTTGCCGCCGTAATTATTAAGATCGTTCGAGACCGAGAAAGTAAGATTTCGGATTGATATCTTCCGTGGCCGCCGTAAAGTTTAATATCGGTCGTGGAGTCGGCCGGCCGCGGGGGGTAGGGGCACCAGCCAGCGGCTATATTAATGATGGCTAGTAATTAACGGTGCCGTGCTTAGAGGCCGCGCGGCGCGCGCTCCCTTGGGCGCGGGAATCGGGAAGTTTCGTTTCCGCGGGTAATGACGCGAGAGGACGCGTATATACACCGGAGAATATGTTTATTCGACGAAAGTTGCGCGCTCGATCGCTCGCTTGTACTAAACGCATTAAAAGTATTCGCCGCGATGGATCGTGGCGAGCGCAGAAAGTTTCGCCCACCTGGATTTAACTCGATCCGCTGCTCCGTCCCGATAACGCGCATCTGGTATATCGATATTTGAATGGGGAGGGAAGGGGGAAGAGGGAAATAGTCCGTTATTTGATTTAACGCAACTACGTCGCACCGTCAAAAATAGCGGATACGAACGATACGTATATGCGCGTGCGCGCGCGCGCGCGTGTGTGTGTGTGTGTATGTGCGTATGCATGCGTGTGTGTGTATGTATATATATACATATATATATACATACGAATTGTATATAATTCGCGGTGGAATTCGCGATAGAATGCTATTTGTAATTTTACGCAACGCCCAGCGATACGAACAACATTTGAAGATTTATAGATACGCACACGCGCGCCCATGCTTGTGCATGTGTGCACATCTGTAAATTCGAATTCTTCAAATTTCCGGCAAATAGAATTCTACCCCGAATTCCGTCGCGAATTATGGATTGTCTAAAGCGGCCTTCGCGTAACGCGATTTTGCTTCCAGATTTAATCGCGCTTCCGATCGAAGCTCTCGCAGCGTCGAAAATTCGCCGACAGCTCGGTGGTGATTCCTCCTCCGTTGCGCTTTCTCGAGGCTGCCTCCCTCGCCCGTCCGAAAGACCTCGGACGAGCCCCACGTTTCCTTCGCTTGTAAGAACGGGAAAACTTATGTTTTCCGAGTTAATTGTATGCAAGCCTGTGTGCGCGGGCCAATCGAGAGCACCGGTTCCTGCTTCCTCGCCTCTCCTTCGCCATCCGCCCCCGCCGCCTCGACCTGCTTTCTTCGTTTCATTCCTGCTCCGTCCCAGCCAGCCAGCCAGCCAGCCAGCCAGCCAGCCAAACCAAGTCAGCCAAACCAAGTCAGCCAAGCCGAGCCAAGCCAGCTAGCTTTTCCCAGTCGGAAGCGATTCGGTTCCCATTACCGTAGAACGTTTGAACGTAAGTTGATTGCTCGTACTACGGACTTTTGTATTCTCTAAACTCGGAGGCATTATCGTTAACGAGCAAACGATAGTCGCTACGCCGAAGCGCGTAGCTGATACCGTACGTACGGACAGACGTAAAGAGAACGCGAGGTTACTTTCGCAAATTCTTGCGCAACTAAACAGCTCCTAATGAGCTCGGCCTGGTGGCAGAAAGAGAGAGAGAGAGAGAGAGAGAGAGAGAGAGAGAGAGAGAGAGAGAGAGAGAGAGAGAGAGAGAGAGAGAGAGAGGAGGGGGAAGGGAGCGAATAATACTCTGTGGATCGATCGGAAACTAAGTGAGAGCGCGATTAATCCGATTCACCGTTGCCCTATTTATTATTGAGTTCCGGCTCGCGGTAATCGCGTATCGAGTCACCGGCCGGAGTACTACCCCCGAGTATCTTTCTCTTTATCGCGGTACGGCGGTGGTGCAACGCCAACCGCGTCGCCCCGGCGCAATTACGCCCCGCGGTAATGATATAACGATAATATAACAATCGCGTCGCAAAGTACGGGTTTGCGTTACGCTCGCTTACATAAAACAACTTTCCTCTCTGCTCCCCCTCCCTCTCTCGCTCGTGTTCTCGGGTTTTCCCCGGGAAATAAATTTGTCCCCTCCTAGCCCGTTTTCCTTTTCGTTTCTATCGATTTCCTCTCGAGATTGGCGGCTAACGCGTCACGTACGCGCGGCGTGAATCGAATGGACGATACATATAATTAGCCCATATAATATAAATAACACAATAACGTGAGTAATAAAAGCTCCGTTCTCCGGGGAGAATTCCCCTCGGAGAGGGAGTATTTCATTTATTGGCCGCGTACCGCGAGCACCGCCGTAGCTAGAAATTATTAAAAGGCCCGGGTAAGAGCTTAAGTTACGACGGCTCGGTCAGACGAGTGTTTCCCGGGGAAATAAGTCTCTACGTCCATCTTGCTCGCTCCTTTCTTACGCAGCTTACGCGGCTCTCGCGCTGCGGAATCCGCTCAGGGATACCCCGCGTGCTGTTCCGCGTCGTTTCGCGGCGAACCGCTGTAAGACAGGCGCGACTTGGAGGATGAAGGATATTGCCAGCGTCTTTGGACGAGAAGACGCTTCGTTGCGCTACGTTTTCGCAAGACCGCGACGCGCCTCGTTGAAATTCGCAGGCCTCGTCGCCTCCGACGCCAGAAGCTCTATATATGTGCGTATGTAAATTTTTTCTTGCCGTACAGCCCAACGCCGTTATTGCACTGGCGAGAAGAGCTAGCTGGCCGTCGAACAGCTCGCGTCGATAACAGCCTCGCGGTCGCCGCGACTACCGAGCGCTTTTTTTTCTCGTACGTGTGATAAAGGACTTAAGGTGTGATAAAGGATACCGTTTTACGAGACGCCGTCTTCTGGTCGCCGATATTTCAGCGAGACTTCGCTGAGGCGCGAAAAACTGTCCACGGCAATATCGCGAGACTGATTTTTTCGCCCGGCGGCGCCGGGTGGTGCGTCGCGCACTCGCGCTGTTTCCGGAATTCATCGGGTTTTATATGTGCTTCGAGAGTTTAGAGAAATTTTGCTTTTTTAATTTTTACGTGTTTCGAGAATGTATCGATGAGTTAGGTGGAACGAAGCTCTAGAGTTTTTGACGGTAAGTGGCTTTAAATTGTCGTTCATCAATATCGCTTTGCGCCTGTCGAGAATGTACGATTAGCGCTTCAATGGAGAGTGTATTAATCTAATGTTGATTTGATGTCAATGTAATGCGGTTCAATGATGACGAGAACAATTCTCTCTCACTGAAATTTTGCGCGATTCATTTGGATCACTTTTACCGGCCGTTAATTTGAGAGATGTGACTCGCGAGAGACCTCTTGGAGAATTATTTCGCTGGGCTAATGAAAAACGTCGGGAGTGCAATTTCGCGACGAGTGAGTGAGCGGCTTCTTTTGGTGGAACGTTGTCGCTTTTCAGGCGACAAGGAATATCGCTTATCGAGCTTTAATACGAAAAATCTAAATCGACACGGAACTGTCAGCGACACAAACGAAACGTGTCAACGGTGCATACCCGTCGCGAATATCCCGAACGTGCGCTCGCGAAGGAAAACCCGCGCGTTTTCCCGAGCGGGAAAGTCTCGCCGCTCGCTACTCCGACACTACGCCGGCTCCGATAAAAAAATAATATCACACGCTCGCCGATCGACGCGTGCGAGAAAGAAGAAAGCCCATGAAAAAATGATCGAACCATTGACGCTCGAGCGAGAGTAGGCGAGCTAAAAAGAGTGAGGGAGAAAGAGAGAGAGAGAGAGAGAGAGAGAGAGAGAGAGAGAGAGAGAGAGAGAGAGAGAGAGAGAGAGAGAGAGAGAGAGAGAGAGAGAGAGAGAGAGAGAGAGAGAGAGAGAGAGAGAGAGAGAGAGAGAGAGAGAGAGCGCGGGACAGCGCGGCGGTGAGGTCGGTCGATCGAGATTATTTTCACGATCAAAGCCACATTCTCCCGCGCTCTCGAGACGAGAGGTGGATGTTCTCGTTCGCTCCCCTCCGGACGATTAATCTTGGCGGAAAACATTTACGAGCTCGTCGGTTTTCGCGGAACAGCGGCGGCGGTGCTAGCGGCTTGCGAAGAGCGCGGAAGGGTCTTAGATCACGACAGACCTCCTCCTCCCCTCCCCTCCCAACCCCTATAGAAGAATGCGTTGTCGAGATCGGTGAAGTGGGTGGTATGCGCGATCGAATCACGATGGAGCGAACGGGAATAGAATCGTCGTAACGCGCGTTATCGAGCAACCGTAGCAACCCGGCAGCTGTTACTCCGATATTCGTCGCGAATACGCGCGCGTCCCGCGCCGAAGAGTTCGCGGATGGATGCGCGCGGGTGAGGTAGCGGGAGATAAGCGGACGCGAGCCTCGAAGTGATCCTCGGTTATCGCTCGTTCGTTACAGAACGAAGGAATTTGCACGGGCGATTGATGACTCGCGAAGTCGCGGGAGACCGACGGGTGAAGTCAAGGGGTGAGCTGAGTGGTGGAAGTGGATGAGGCAGAGGAGGAGATGGTGGCGGCGACGTCGGCGGCGGCGGCGGCAGCAGCAGCAGCAGCAGCGGCAGCGGCGGTAGCAGCAGCAGCAGCAGCAGCAGCAGCAGCAGCGGCGGCGGCGGCGGCGGCGGCGGCGGAGGTGGCAGCGGCGGTGGCAGTGGTCCTGGTGGTGGCGATGGAGAGAGGGCTGGCTGGAACCGGAGAGAGAGACGCGGCATGCCACTCGTTCGCAGGATACTGGCGGCGTGTGTGCCGGCGGTGGCGAACGCGCCCGGACATCGATACAGCTCCGCCGCCGCCACTTTGCCCCTGATCCTCTCTGACCCTCCCTTGCCTGCCCTCTCTGGTGCCCTCGACCCTCGTCGTGCGAGCCTCGTGCACGGTACTACACGCACGGTACCGCACACCGGCGCACGGATACACGGACACGTTTGCTTTCGTGTACTCACCCGCGTCTCTACCATTAGCCCCCAGGAACGGTGCGTGGTGGCCTCTTCCACCCCTCGTTCGCTGCGTTACTCGCCCGACACTTATTGCCGCGCGACTTGTATGCCCTCTCCTCTCTCTACCCTCTCCTCCCTCCGTTTCTTCTCTCTCTCTCTCTCTCTCTCTCTCTCTCTCTCTCTCTCTCTCGAGTCAAGTAGACTTGACTTGACTCGACTTGACTCGACTCGGCTCGACTCGACTCAAGTCGCCGGCCGAGCGTGCGCCAACGAGCGGCATAATCCGCTGAGCGCGCGAGCAGTCGTCGCTCTTAATTGCAGCGCGCTGTCATTTTTCCGCGACGCGCCTTCGGGACCGCGGGAGATTCATTCCCGAGGCGCGCCCGTGTGTGTATGCGTGTGTGTGTGTATATACGTATGTACGTGCATGCACGAGGAGGAGAAAAAAGTGCAGTCTCTCTGGACGGTCTTTCATTAGCCTGGTGAAATTATCGACACATACTAAATGTGATACCTGTGTTGCGATAAGAGAGGGGGAAAAAGAATTACCGCGAGGCGAAAAGTGGAGGAGCGCGCATTTCCACGCGCGCTTTTGCTCTTTTCGCGCTCTCTAGCGGCCGTCCAGCAGCCCCCGCGCTCGCGCATCCCTTGCCGCATAATCGCACGGCTGGCGATCAAGGTGAGGCGTGGGTATGTGTGTCTCTCGAGTTACAAATTAGCTGGCGTTACACCAGGTTGATCTACAGCGGTTAGCCGCGATCTTTTTATCGCCGTCGTTCGGCCGAGTTCTTGCGACATTTGGCGCTCTCACGACACATGTTTCCCTGTGCATTCGACGTCGCACCACCGACGTTCTCTCTCTCTCTCTCTCTCTCTCTCTCTCTCTTTTCTACCGTTTATACATTATTCCTCTTTCTTTTACGCTCTCGCCCGCACTTAGCAACTATCATCATCTGACTGTGGCCGAGCCAAATGCTGCGCGACTTGAAATTATTAAACGTCGGAGGTAATTAACGTTCGAAGTATACATTTAGTGATTTAAAATTATTTCAGTTCGATGATTATCTGGTAATAATGCATGTGCGCGCACTCGCAAACGCGCAATTTGATATTCTTTCACACAAACACACACACACACACACACACGCACACGCACACACAAGTGCGCGCGTACAGCGTACGTACAACGCGTCGATCTTTTTGCCCGCTCGGCGGTTGTGCGAAAACAAGCTCATTTCGGATCTCATCCTGCGTAATCCTCCGGGCTAAATTGCACACGCATCGGCGCATCTCGCGGCTGCAGAGAACGCACGCTCGTTTGCGTACCATTAGCCACAGAGATACAGTACGGTATCGCGGCTTTGTTTCGCCGACAGTCAACCCCGGTCAGCACCCGCGACTCTCGCTCCGGGAGAGTCTTTAAATGCAAATTGATTAAGTAGCGCAAACGTAATTAAAACGGGCCAATATTGACGGGCGGTTTTTCTCTCTTCTTTTTTTTTTTTGTCTTTTTTTTTCCGTCGTCTGTGTGCGCGCTCGCGCGCATATGTGTATGTGGGGTTTGTGTGTGTGTGTGTGCATGTGCGGGAACGGCGAGCTCTCTCACCAGGCACGTCCGCGTTTAACGTTTTGCGACAATGACAGATAGCGTGGGTGGAGTGATTCACGTTTCAACGAGCTAATTAAATATACCGAGAGTGGGAGAGCGGGATCTCCCGGTTAAATTAATATACCTGCGTACGATGTATTTATAATGTATCACTTGTTCGATACAGATACGAGATGTATATGTGTGTGTGTGTGTGCGTGCGCGCGCGTGTTCTCCTCTGCCAGGCAAAATACTACGTGGAATCGGACACGATCGGAATTTCCTCCTTCGTTTCAACTAGTCGCGCTCGATCTTTCGTTCGTTTCAACGTTTATCTTCGCGTACCATTAGCGTAGGCGGAAGAGGCGGAAAAAGCTTACTTCCACTTTGCGCTCTCCTAATAGGCTACACTCGAACTATTTGAATTTCTCGAACTAGTTTAACTTTATTAACGAGAGGGAGGGAGAGAGAAAGAGCGAGGTCTAAGGGGCATAATTGAACGAGGAGGTTGGCCGTGAAACACGATTCGCGCGTTTCCTGCGACGACGAGCGGCTCCGTCTGAGATCTCGAGCGAAAGAGAACGAAACAGGCGGAAACACGGGCAGGCGCATACAGGTATATGTATGTGTATATGTATGAACACGTATACGTACATACATACATACACGGCTGACGTATACCTTCGTCTGTTTCGCGTATCCTGCGTATCGATTCATGTTTTACAAATTTCCTCGGAGATACGAAAGCTCAAAGAGAGGAAAGAGTCCTGCCGCTCTGATCCGCTGACCCGGCCAGCCGGCAAACATGCTCGTAAAAACTCTCTCGCGTGTTCCCGACGACGACGACGACGACGACGACGACGACGACGACGACGACGACGACGACGACGACGACGACGACGACGACGACGACGACGACGACAACGACGACGATGGCAACGAGGACGAGCACGAATGGACCGTAACTCTCCGCCCTTATTTCCGCGCCAAGCTCCGGAGATCTGTTTGAACATTCGTTAACGAGTACACCTTGTCGCTCGAGCGAATGATCACTCCTCGGTCGACGCGGAGCCGCCTGCCGCGATTAACGTCAATTTGCATACTTCCGACATATTAACTCCACCCTCTCCAACCCTTCCCCTTGTCTACTCCCCATGTACGGGCTCTGATTTACAAGGTCTCGATTTTAACGGCGATTTTCTAATAAGCGAACTCGTGCAGAGCTCGCGCACGATCTCTCACGCCGACGGATCCCCCCGTCGCACTTTTATTTATTCGCTCCGCCGAAAAATACGGACGCGCGTACCGCGCTTTCCCGACTCGACATAATAGCAATTTTATTGTACAGTAAAAACGGCACGCGCGCACCGCTGGAGGATGTATCTCGCGGGAGATTGGAAGACGACGCGCGGCATGGCACGGCATAGCATGGCGCGGCCCGGCGCGCGAGGAGTAAAAAGAACGGCGAGGGAGAAACGCGACAGACGTAGGGATTTATTTTCCGTCCGTATTTTCGCGCGAGATTGAAAACTGAGCCGCCGATGCTCCGATAACCCGGTGCTCGACCTCGATTTGCCTCCGCGCGGGCCTCCGAATGCGGGCATAATTATTTCGTATCGAGTCCTATTTCCACGTCTCACTCTCTCTCCCTCCCTCTCCCTCTCTCTCTCTCTCTCTCTCTCTTTTGTCTCCACCACCCCCGGCGTCGCCGTCCCGTACGAGGTAACGTAACTTCGTAGATTCCTCGAGTTTCACCGAAACACCTTGGGAGCACAACTCTAAAAGCTTAAACTTGAGAAAAATGCAAGGTAAAAGATAAAAAAGGGAGAGATAGATTTTCCCGTTCCTGACTCGCAGAAGCGGAAACTCAAGTCAGAATTTGAATTTCCCAGCATTAGCCCTGCAAATTCCGTCGAACTCGAAGGATTGGTGGAGAATCTTAGTGCATCATATTGCGCAGGCTATCTTTTGATGCTGCAAATGATTCTTTTCACTGCCGTTCTTCTTTATACCAGGATTTACAGATTTTACTTTAGAATTATTTGATATTTGATCATCTCGATATATTTTACCTGTATTTCTCATCCCTCTGCTAAATTTCAATGAGCAACATATTAATTTTATAACTTATTATGCAACTGCAAATAAAGCATGCGCGGAATATTAACATTCGTTGTTTTTCCTTTTTTTTTTTTTTTATCGAATCGTACCCATGTGAGTGTGAATGTCAATGTCAATGTCAGAATACGGTATAGCCGGGAGCCAACATGCTAGGTTAAGAATCCCGAAGAACGCCGGAATCGATATATCGTATATTTGCAAGTGTGTCAAATCATATTACGTTAAACCTCAATCTTGTTGTATCTGTTATATCTCAAGATCCTTCATTGATCCTTAAAGTTTGGCGGAATTTGCAGGATTAATACGGAACTAAAATTCCGACTTGGGAATTCTCCTTGAGGTTTACGCGAACGTGTACGAGAACGTTAATAACAGCTTCGTCGTTCTCGTCAATCGGATTTATCGAGGCGTCGCGATCTCGCGTCCATCATAGCGCGATCCGCGATCGAGGGGGATTTTAATTACCGGATACCGCGCTTGCATCGTCGCGTTGCATCGCGAAACTAAGGATGGCGACGATGACGACCGACGATGACGAGGACGAAGTGTCGCAGCCGACGCTGCCTTAGCCACCTTCTTCCCCGGCGACGAGTATTCCCTGATAGACGTATCTGGAGCGGACGCGCATTGGAAAATTCTTCAAATATTTACTCGTCGCGCGCACGAACTTCCTGTGATGGATTAAGCCTTTTGCGAGTGTCTACCTCCCTCCCCTCCTCTCTCTCTGTCTCTCTCTCTGTCTTTCTCTCTCTCTCTCTCTCTCTCACACTCTCTTTCATTTCATGCACCCATAGCTTGTGCAGCGAGGACACACGCACACGCGTCCTGCCGCATCGACTTTATCGGGGGGAGAAAAAAAATGAATGACCCGTTGGAAAAAGTTTGCGTCTCGCAGTCGACGCTGCGGCGACAGTAGCTCGACGTGAGCTACGGTGAGCTACTGTCGTGTCGCAGTCGACACTATTTTGCCGTGTAACTCGCTCGACGTTTCGTCGTACGACGTCGTCGTAGCCGCGGGACACGCTCCCTGGGAAAAACCGTAACAGTGGTCACTCCAATTATCTAGCTTTTTAAGGGAGAATTTTAGGTGCGCCTTACGCTCGCGTTCTCGCCGCTTCTCGGCGAGGGGACGAGGTCCTTCGCCGCTTTGAATTCGTCGAGTGGCGTCGCTTAAACGTCGCAGAGGGAATTTTCGTTTTTCTTTCCATCTCCTATAGGCCTCCCCCTGCTCTCGACTGTGATTGGAATTTTCAAGTGGGTTCCCTTCGCGATCGAGACTCGAATCCGACGCGGCCGGACTGGCGCTACACCGGAGGACTCGACTTCGTCGAGTCGAGTCGAATCGGGGCGCGACGGAGAGGGCGGCGGGATCTTCGAAATTAATGAAACTGAAATTCGCCGAGAGTTTCCTTTCAACGGAAATCACGGAAATGCCGATCGATCTCGGGGAAGACTTTGCCTCTTTCGCGAGGGAGACGCGACCGACGAGCGAACGAACGAACGAAGGGATGGACGCGAGTCGCGTACAACTGAGACAGACGGAGAGCGAGGGAGGAGGAAGGGTAAACTAGTTGTCACGGAAATCGATTCTCGTCGGCTTGCGGCGTTACCCGCCGGAATTCATAACCCAATATTATTCGACGTCACCATTGACGCGATTGTTACTTAACAACGACAACGTCCCGGGGGCATGTGGAATCGTGCGGCTCGCGAGCGAACGAGCGAGTGAACGAACGAGTGTCGCAAATCGCATTGCGTTTTTCCTTTTCTCTCCTTTCTTGCCTTTCTTTTCTCGCGCACAATCGCGAGAAACGCTCGATATTTCGCCGACAATATCAGTTTTGCACGGTATTCCGGTCGGCCGGCTCTATCGCTCTTCTCGCAGGAACAGAAGGCAGGATATTAGACCGGCGCTTTTTGCCGGCTCGGAATGTTAATATGCCGTTGAAACGTCGAGGTTGTTTCGCGTTGTGTTCGCTTAATCCCGGCAAATACGCACGCGGCACCTACTCTCGCCAGTAAGAAGCGTTCACCGAGAGAGCTTCTCTCCGGGCAGTTTTCGGGTCTTTCAGAGGCGTGCAAAAACTCGAGCTACGGAAACGGGCCAAGTATCGCTACTTTGGGATAGTTCCGTGCGCACGAAACGCCGAGTTAACGCTCGAACAGAACTCATTTTTGGCGGATCTAAAGCGAAGCAAACAACTGCGGACCGATCGGTGCAGACGCTGGTGGTTGTGGTAATGCGAAAGAGCGAAAGAGAGAGAGAGAGAGAGAGAGAGAGAGAGCGTGTTTCTTTTTACTAATTTCTTCCTGTCTCTTCTTTCTATACAATCGGTCGGTCGATACATCTTTTAATCATCTTCTCCATTTCTCGTGAGGACTCTGTTATTCGTGACAAATGCTTTTTATCGAGACTGAAGACAGCCTGGAATAAGAGGTCGTGATGTATCCGTCAACTTGGCGACGTATCCTCGCGTAGTTGACAGCCGGATGACAGTCGGATACTCACGCAGGTTACACCATCGCTCACGCACCGCGACTGGCTCTGGTTCGTACGTGTCCGGAATTTCTGGCTTAGATTTTCCGACCTCCGCGAGCCCTCTTGATGTCTCTTGTTTTCGCGCACTGCAAATCGCTCCATAACGCGCACTGCTTTCATCCCTCATCGATACAGGGACGTTTTTCGTATTAGCCGCCGATTAACGAATCGCTTTAAATTATCGAATCCCTCGCAGTGTGTTATTTCGCGCCGAGGAGCGAACGTGCCTCCGCATTCTCTTTTGCCATCTCCCCTTCCCCTCCCAGTCCTGGCTCTCCCTCACCTTCTCTCTCTCTCTCTCTCTCTCTCTCCCCCTCCCTCTCTCTCTCTCTCTCTCTCTCTTCCCCTCGGTCTTCCTCTCTTTTCTCTCTTCCCTTTCCAGCGTATCTCTCTTTTTTATATCGCACCCTGTTCTCGCCGCCCTTTTTATCGCCGGTTATCCCATATCTCATCCTTATCGAGAACGACAGATTGCGCGGCGCGTTACATCATCGAGTTATTGCGCCTCTCACGTGCATACATAGGTAATACGTCTCTCCGCGCGCGATGAAATTTTTAAACTTTTTTACAAACGGCGACGTTTGTTCAAAGCTTCGCTTTTAACACGGTTTGTACTTTATCATTTAATTTCGCTCGTTGAGATTATTTCGCCGCGAGCGTCGTAACTGCGTATACCTTTTATCTTGCTCCGTTTCCCGTCTCTTTCTCGCACCCGCTCTTCCCTCCTCCCCCTTGTCGTTCACTTTTTTTCTCTTCTCCTCCTCCTCTCTCTCTCTCTCTCTCTCTCTCTCTCTCTCTTTCTTTCTCTTGCTCTCATCGAAATACCAGAAAAATGTGCCCTTTGCAAAGGCGCGCGTGCATATCATCGCGGTGAAAGTTTACGTAATAATGTAACAACAAATATTTGACGGCAATATATTCCCGGGCGGAGAATTATGAAAGGAGGCAGATGTGTCTCGTGTCGCGCTGCGCAAACGACAACGTTGCTTCGGATAAATCCCTGGTTTCGAGTTTCCGCGTACCTGCTGCCGCCCGCTTCGCTCTGTTGTAACACGCGTCATTGTAGCTCTTTCACTTCCGTAGGAATTCGTTAACGAACTCTTGCGCGCCGCGACCTCGCTGAGGCTCCGACTATTCGACGCGCACTGATTTTCTGCAATTAGCCGTGACGTGTCTCGTAGCGGAATAAGCGGCGTGCTCCGATCCGCGTCCACGCGCTCCGCGAAGACGTGTGCCCCGATTATTGCTGAACGATTATTACCATAATCCCCAGATCGATCTCAATTTTATCACTAGTTCCGACACGTCTACGATGCGGAAGAGCTCGGCCGAGAGCGTCGTAAATCGAGATCCGGAAGCGACCAGGTACGAGATGCGAACGTATTTGCCGGGCATGTGCGGCTCGTAAAATCCCGATGGAGGAGACCGAGGACGCGTGCCGTGATCCAGTCGGCTACAAGCGACGTGACGGTTATTCTCTGTCCGTCCAGTATCCACCTCCTCGCTTCCTCGGCCGAGTGAGTAAGCGAACGCGAGTGATCGCGTTGCCGAGTTATTACGGCCCTTCAAAGGCGATATTTTCCCGCGAGTGCTGCAGACCGACTCGTCGAGCGACTTCTTACTCGCGCGAGTGGCGCTGTGTGAACGAGTTTAAAAAACACAAGATATTCTTCCGCGGAGTCCGTGACGACGACGACGACGACGATGACATCGGCGGCGGCGGCGGCGGCGGCGGCGGCAAAATCGGGCCAGCGTCGAATTTTTCTATATAAAACGTCGCGCATCGACAATCGCGAGCGAGACGAGTAACCGCCGCGGGATCGCCGAGCGCGGCGGGTCATAAAAATGCAATTTTCTATCTACCTCGTTTGTTTGTTTTTCGTTGCGTCGCGGAACGGAAGAGACACGAGGAGAGAACGGCACGGAGCAAAGGATAGGATAGGAGAGGAGAGGAGAGGAGAGAAGATCGCATCACTCGATTCAGTAATCCGTTTCTTCTTGGGCGCACCCACGCTGCGACTCATGCACCGCGAGCGGATACGTCGTTTACGAACAGGCTGTGACCTCCTCGCGCGCGTATCAAGATTCCGAGTGTACCTGGAACTTTCTGCTGATAATATCACCGTCGTTTTCGAGCGCGATAGCGTATGCACGTCGAAAAATTCCGACGGACCCGTCGCCGGACCGTCCGCGTGCACTTTTTGAATTTGCCGAATTCCTCGGATTTCTCTCTTTTCCTCCTCTCTCCTCTCTCTCTCTCTCTCTCTCTCTCGCGCGCGCGCGCTTTCTGCCTGTCGAGGAGCATTAGTAAAATCCTCTCCTTCTTCCCCTCGCTCAGACAACAATAATCATTTTTTCCTTCTCTCTTCTTCTATATCCCATCTTCCCTCGATGGAGCGTACATCCCGGTTTATTTCTTCTCCTGTAATAAATATTAAAAATAGCATAGCTTTTCGCGATCGTAACGGTGCGCGCGCGCGCGTCGCATCGCCACGCCGATTGAGAATCCTTCCTCTCGACGGCATCGCCGTTTGATAAAAGCATAATTTATCACGGGTCGGAAATATTGCTTTCGTTCCGTCACTCGATTGTCTTATCGAGAATCCTTCCTGATCGATCGTCAGCGAGCGAACTCCTGGCGAGCGATTATCGTGTTTCCCATCGGCAATAATCCTTCCTCGTTCTGGCAACGCTCTCGTCGCGAATCGAATCGTCTTTCAGTGCGCGGTCGCTCTCTCTCTCTCTCTCTCTCTCTCTCTCTCTCTCTCTTTAAACTGTAATAATGACGACTCGTGTTGCGTAACGAGACGCGACGTGGCTCAGCCGCAAGCTGAGACAATTCGTCAAATTTTTCCGAGGCTATTATAATTTCAGAGCAGCTGTTTTATTGGTGTAACAGTGACGTCTCGTATAATCGTGCTCGGCGCACATTTGCGTGAATTAAGCTCCGCATCAAATGGGATTTTTACCTTGGTGGAATGTAACACACGAAATACTGTAATCTCAAGCGGAAGAACTCGATTTGACGGCGGGATTAATATTTGCGATTAATTCGAGTCGCATCAACGCCGACGTATTTACGATGAACCGTAAAAGCCGCTAAAACTGTGCGTGCCATTCTCCGTCCTCTCCGTACTCGTCATTTCGATTTGGGACCGAATTATCGCACTCACGGCAAGTTGTACTTATCAGCTCTTATGAATTTCGTGATAACGATCTTTAATAAACAGATTTCAAGGGATAAATAGAGATAGACTAAAAGAGGGAGGGGGGAGAGAGAGAGAGAGAGAGAGAGGGGAAGGGATAATGAGAGGAGAAAATGGTATAGAATAGCGTTAACTAACAACATTGTTGGTATCAATCTATCGGTATCAACGCATTCCGCGGGCGAATACGCGGAACGCGCGGTTTAGCAGCTATTCGCAACGACGAGTATGTGTTCGACCTCGATTTCGTTCTTTATGTAAATTACATTGTGTTTCTGCAGCGATTCGTAATTTCTCTCTGACTTCGCGTGCGTCTCACCGCATCTCATAACTATTTCTCCCCTTCTCACCCTCTCTCTTTCCTTCCCCCCCCCCTCTCTCTCTCTCTCTCTCTCTGTGTGTGTGCGTTTTGCTCTCTCTCCTTCGCCGTGTTTCTCGCGGCTTATTCCGAAAGGCAGTGATGAGCGAGATTAAGACTAATGTCGACGAACAGCGGTTGCAGCGATGCGCTTATGTGCGCTTCCGGGCATTAACGCTGGCTGCATGCAAGGAGAATAAACGATAATACCGTCGAAAAACAGTGAATTGCAGTTGTGACGAGAACGAGAATGAAAAGGGGACGAGAAGAATCGATTGTATCGTTGACCTCCGATTGTTGTGCCCCGATTGTCCAGCGTGAATCGCGCGCTCCTTTCGAGAGGTCGATTCACGCATGTGTGAGACAAATATCTGTTTTCCTCTCGTTCGTTCTCTTTTTTTTTTTCTTTTCTAAAGAAGACTGTCAACGACAAAACCGTTGATCCATTGTTGTGCATACTTTTAGAGAAAAACGCCCAAGTATGATAAAGATATTGGACTTATTCTTCCTTCTAATATTTAACCATTTATTTAGTACGAGATGTGAGAGTCTTACAAACGGAAATCCGAAACAGGCATTCGGAGCGTCGAAAAATAATAACGGTAACGGTGAGATCAAGATGATAGGGAAAGCAGTGTGTTTACACTTTAGAGTGTAGGGACAAGGACACGGATTATAAAAACGATGTCGCGATAGATGTAGCGAGTTAGTCGTTGTTGGATGCCCGAGGTAGACGTGTCGTCGTCGTTCGTGAGGTCGTGCTGAAGGTTGGTGAGTGTTACAAATCATTATCTTCTAATGTCCATCGTGTGACCGGGCTCGAGCTTTGGTCTCTTTATTTCGTTCGCCAGATCAGGGCATGACAATTAGTTGACTTCTCTTGATTTCAAACACCGGTATCGTCGTACGCTTTTTCCTTTGATGTCCATTGTTCACCTCTGGATAAACGTGAGCTTTAGGCTTTAGGCTGGAATATGTTGGTGATTTCCTCGTGCATTTTTCCTTGGGGATCTCCGACTGCCCGCCAGCTGTTCGAGTTGTGCATTTCCCACTCGGATTGCCATTTGACCATTTTTAATCAGTTATCGCGTGAGAGAGCGTAATTACACGGAAACTTGATTCGGGTTGTCTTGACATTCAGTGCGTCTCCGGATCTTGCTCGACCACAGACAAGCATCTAGACTGTATTATCATTATTTTATTTTTTAATTCTTTTTCTTCCTCGAGACATCCGTATGTTTATTCGGTTCTTCTGTATGCATACATAAGGCAATAAGTCAAAGAAGAAAGGTCATATCTATTGGGACTCTTTCCTTGCTGTTTATTCATTTTATTCGTTTTACACGCTAAAATGATGCGATTGTCCCTGCGCACACACACACACACACACCCTCACATACAATGTCATTATTATTTGCCCGTACAATTTGGGTAAAACGAAACGTCGTCGTATACAACGGTAAATAGAGCGAGTTATATGGATCACAATTTATTATTATTACATTTATTATAATAATGTTAATAAATAATATCATGTATCATTATACGTAATCATGAATATTATCATTAATTGATATCGTTAATATTTATTGTTGCGGTAGTAAACTGGCACGTTATCGTCGTACCGTTAAGGAAAATCACGACACCAAGCCGAAAGAAACGGGCGCAAAGCGAGGGGGAGAAAACAAAAGTGCGCGAGAACGATTCTCCTCCATTCACGTCGAGTTCATTTGCTCGCGGTTAGACAATTCGATGTCTCCTCCGTTATTCGCGATTTCCGCGACTTTGCGTCGTTTCGCCGGCGTTTCGCTCCTAAAATTGCAAAGACGCAAGCGCGAACGTGAGACGACGCGTCGACGGAAGAAGCAAAAGTGACGGAAAGGACGCGCAGGCTCTCAAAAGCGTGCGGTTTATCGGCGTGAAATTAGCAGCAATAATCTTAACCTGAATCCCACCGTGGCGAGCGAGAGCTATGTATCGATCCATCGATACCGTCATACCTCGTGGCCCGTACGTTACGTACGTACGGGGAATTACGTACGTGCCTGTGGTTTAGCTACTTACGCTCGAGACGCCTTGCCTCGATTCCTCATGTAAATTGCGTCGTTTCCGCTTGACGGATCACAGCCAGTCGCGGAACGTTGCATTCTCTATGTATACGACACGCTCGAGAATCGATGCCGCCGTTTCGTTCTTCCGCTCGTCCATCCTCCAAACCATCTTCCTGCTCCTTCCCTTCCCCCCTCTCCCTCCCTCCCTCCCTCTCTCTCTCTCTCTCTCTCTCTCTCTCTCTCTCTCCCGATTTGCTGGTAGTTCTGCCTCTTGTTCCATTAGTCGTCTATGACCTGTGACATGTGCTTGAGGTAAGCTGCCAGTTTCGCGAAAACAAATTAGTGCGCGATAATCGATGTGCTCGCGTGCGTTCGCGTAAGCAGATATTCTCGCATTACAAACGAGCGAGCGAACGAGCGAGCAAGATCGAGGCGGTTTTGCTTTTCGTCTTTCTCGATTTTTCTTTCTTTTAATGAATAGATACATTTTCCGACGTTTGACCAGATAAAATATTGCGTTTGTCGAGCGTGGATTATTAAGCATCCGACGGCCTTATGTAAAAGAAAAAAGGCAAGGGAAAAGCGCGGAGAGAGAGAGAAAGAGAGAGAGAGAGAGAGAGAGAGAGAGAGAGAGAGAGAGAGAGAGAGAGAGAGAGAGAGAGAGAGAGAGAAGAGAGAGTGAGCGTCAGGGGTTATTAAATCGCGTCGTGTTATCCTCGCGCGTCCGCGACGACGCGAGCAACGGAGCGCGCGTGGAAAACCTAATTCCCGTTTCCGGATTCTCCCTTTCTCCTTTTCCGCCGTTACTGTTACAGATTGAATCTGCAGTTTTAATCAACGCGAAATAAATCGAGCGTTAAATACTAATGGAGAAGCGGCGACGCGACAATGCGCCCGGGCTTTAAAAATGCATGTCTTAATTCGCTCATTAATTCGTGCATTAACCAACTTATTAAATCGTGACGAATAATCCGCCGGCGGGGCTGCGGCGAGTCGTCGGATTGAAAATGCAATATTCAGTTCGGCCGCCGTGCCACGACAAACTGAAAACGCATGCGACGTAATTATACATACATTACGGATTAAATGTGTTAATTAATTAAACGAATGAATGAATTAATGCACCACCGGCGCGGCGAGCTAAAGAGACACGTGGCGAGAGTGAGGTCCCGATGTAATTTCATCGGTTTTTCGCTGCACCGTTGCTCTTTGGGACCAACGCGCTCGCAAATACGGAAATACTTTTGCCAACTTTTTTCCACCCCCTCGCGCGCGCACGCGCGCGCGTGAGGGGACTCGCTGAGTTTCGGCCGGCTTTGCCGGCTTGCACCCGTTGTCGGGGTGTTTGCGTTAGCAGCTATCGTCGCGTTGAAAACGTCAAACTCGCGCTCGCCCACGTCCTCGTTCTCATGCTCCTCCTCGTCGTCGTCATATCGTGGAAAACGCCGTAGCCGCGAACGCATCTTATCGTTTCCTCGCGCGCCTACAGAATTGTCTGTCTGGGTCCTCGCGTCGGTATCTACTACTTGCTCTCCATTGTGCTCGGCGTAGCGCATCAAACCACCACCACCCCCGCTTGGTGAGTGACGCGTGCGAGCGAGGAAGCGAGCGAGCGTTGCGAAAGCGCGTACCTTGATTTATATTTGTAGAAACTGTGCCGCGCGCCGGATCCTTATCGGCGACGGATGAATGTAGCAGCGTTTGAAAATTGGAACGTTGCGGCGCGAGATAGATTTATTCTATATTCGGGTATACTCCATATATTTCGATGCGAGCCAATTGGGGGATGAGGAGAGAGATAGATAGAGAGAGAGAGAGAGAGAGAGAGAGAGAGAGAGAGAGAGAGAGAGAAAGAGAGAGAGAGAGAGAGAGGTGGCGAGATATATTTTGGTTTGTTTCGTTACGTACGCACACACACTCACGCTCAAAATTTGTCGCGCTTGCCGCACTCGCGATCCGATGTAATACCCGTCCCGGGCGCGCGGTTGATTTTATTTCGGAATTCATCTGTCTCTTTTGTCGCGTGACGTATTTATGAATGATAAATCGGGTGTTTTTGTATCGCTTAACGGGGCGGGGCGGACCGCCGGTCGTCACACCGCCGCCGCCGATCGCCGGCGATCGCGATATCCTTCACCGCGAATTTCGCACGTCCTTCCGTCCTTCCGGATCTGCTCGGCGAGATGTATGCGCTTTTGTCGCGTACAATTTGCCGCACAATGCCGCGCCACGTTTGACCGTGTTCGCAGGTGCCGCTCGACTCGCTCGTTAACATTCGTTCGCTATTCGCGCGCGCCGGCCTGAATTATTTCACGCGCGTGCTACTGCGCGCACGCTGTATCTTTCATTTGTTTTTACACGGCCGGACGCGTTTAATTAATTGAATGATATCCGCGCGCCGACCAGCCAAATCGAATCCCTCGCGTTCCTCCTGCACGCGCTCGCGCACGCGTGCGAAACGATCTTATCGACCAAACATCTTTACGCAACGCCATGGAAATAGTTGTGTCCCACTTCTGTCGACGTTCCATTAACTTGTTCAAAATGCATTTAGCTGGAAACCGTGACGCGGTTCTCGTTACATCGACTCGACGTATCATACATACCCGACGATGACGTTTACACGTGACGACGATAATCCGCTGTAACGCGCGCGACGGAGAGAGCAATGGAGAGTGAGAGACAGAGAGAGAGAGAGAGAGAGAGAGAGAGAGAGAGAGAGAGAGGGGGGGAGAGAGAGAGGGGGGGGGGAGAGAGAGAGAGAGAGAGGAGACAAGCAACACGCGAATATGACATTCGTAAGTCGCTACAATTCGGGACTAGTAACTTAATTATTAACTACCTCATTGACACGACATGATATGACGCGATCTTCTTGAGATAACATTACGCTCGTCTCTCGTGTGCCCGTTCTGTCGAAATAATCTGTACAAAATCTACATTATTACGCTGTTCCTTCCTATTATCCCCGATACCTTCGTTGTGTTATGTATCTTTCCATTTGTCTGTTTGTAGCTTTACATCAGAAACCGTTACATCGTTCCAAACCAGACAAGATATATCACTCTCGTTGCTAAATCTTGCGTCGTTAATATTCATGTTTATCTCTCTCCTCTCTCTCTCTCTCTCTCTCTCTCTCTCTCTCTCTCTCTCTAGTTCGGGAACGAGGCGAATGAGACGCGATACGTCGATTGAGCGAATACATCGCGCTTGCTGATGTTACATTAGCCCATAACTTGATTCGATTAATTGTCGATCTCACCGCGCGGCGATATCTTCGGTCGAGCATAAATATTCGTCGATCGAATATTATAGACGTAAATCTCGAGAGTCATCCGTGGAATATTACGCGACTCGCCGCGACGTTGTAACGAACGTTCGCCGGTAACGTACGGTCGCTTCGCTAAAGCGATGCGTAAACTTTGCATTTTATTCCGTCTTCGTATTATCGCGTTATCTTTTTGCGTCGCTGTTTACGGAGCGTGATTGTCGGGGTGTATCTTTGCACACACGTCGGTATATTCGCGCGCTCTCTCGCTCGTTGTCGACATAAAAGTGGAACGAATTCTCTCTTTTTCTCCCTCCCTTCCTTTCTCTCTCTCTCTCTCTCTCTCTCTCTCTCTCTCTCTCTCTGTTATGCGACTGTTCCAATAACATTCCTAACTCGTATTTACACGTGACTGTCACTCGAAGCTAATTAATGCTCGTTAAATCGTCAAAATGCTTCGTTAGCCCTTCGTCGAGTTAGCTCGTCGCTCGTCCGCTTTAAGAAGCGGTCTGCCGAACGTACATACGTAGTCAATATTTGCAGTCGCGTGTCTTTGACTATGATCGAATTTTCGGTTTAGATTTTTCCGTGCTGGTGTGCCTTCGTGTTTTCACGTTTTTCCTCGCGGTCTGCGACAAAGCGACACAGCGAACCGTCAAACTGCGCGCGCGGCGCGGCGTGGCGATTTATTACGCGCGCTCGCGCGTGTCTCGCTCTTATTCGTGCGGCGATTAAAGAATAATTGAATTGCGAAACGCGTGTGCGCTTCCAGCGGGAAATATTCGAGTATCGATTAGGTTTAACTCGCGGGCCGAATCGGCGGCCCTCGCGTAAAAGCACAGCCCGGGCGGTATTTATTCTGACTTCGCGCTCGGAGGAATTTAACACATGGTTCGCGCTTCGTGCAACATGGAAATAAATTGTTGGACCTGTCAACGCGCAGTTTATCAGTAAAGTTTGCGAACTTCGCAGATATTACTACCGAACTTCGCGGACGTTACGTGTAATTAATCACCGTGCGGAGAAGCCTCGTTAAGCCGAAAGTGTACGTCTTTTAATAGTACACCAGCTAATACCTCTCCGTATATGTACACACACACACACATACACATATCCCTTTTTTTCCAAAGACGAAGGCACAAATCCACTTGGCGACTGCATTCGCGAACGCGATCGCGACAACGTGTTCGTGCGCGACGACTGTTGCAAGTATTTCGCTGTGTACATTCGTCCGTTCCCAAACCGTCCGTCGCTCTTAGAATGCCACACGATCGTGTGGCGTTCGCGTGAGCGCATAAAAGAAATATAAAACGACACGGAACAGCGGCGTTCGTGAGAGGCCACTCGTCGCGACACGCGTGTGCGCGCGCGTACGCAGGAGATGCTCGACGACGAGGCGCTCCTCCGACTGCTACGTAATTCAAGGAAACTAAATCGTTTAAGCCGTTAGAGTGCCGCGCGGAGCGCTCCTTGGAAGGACCAAGGATTAGCACATCCCTCCTGTTCTGCTCCCGGGAACATAAGGAATCACGACCCTAAATCGGATCATAAATAAAGGGCGCGCTCGCCACGGCAGGAACCATGACCAGAGAGGAGCAGCCGTCGACGCTGACTATAGCGAGAATTACCAAGCCCGTCGGCTCGATTCTTGTGGCCACTCCGCCACGGTCTTCCGGATTCCGCCGGCGCGCGACCTTTGCGTGTTTACTCGGGGTCGTTTTCGGTCTTGGGTTGCGGTGCGACCTGGCACAAGGAACTTTATAATGGGCGCGTCGCGGCGCGCTGCCCGCTTATTTAGCGAGCGGCTGTAATTACACGATCTCGCCGCTACGTCCGCGTCCCGCGCCAAGATATCGTCGGGGCTTTAGAACGCCGGGTTCTTCGTCCTACTATCGTCGCTTTTTCTTCATTGAAACACCGGACGCGTGCACGCCGGCCGGCCGGCCGGCCGGCCAGCTGGCTGGCCGTCTAGTTGGTTGGTTGGTTGGTTGGTTGGTTGGTTGGTTGGTCGGTCGGTCGGCTGGCTGGTTCACGAGGCTACTGAATAGTCGAGGCCGAAGGGATTGACCCACTTTACGATTACGGACCTACGGCACGGTGTAGGTGTACCTATGCACGGACGTAGCGCGCGGATTTCCCGCCGGTGTAAATGCATGCTCGCGCGCACGGGATCGCACGCGCGGCGATTCCGTCGAGAAATTTTTCACCCCGCACGTTCGTCGACGTGGAAGAACCAATAGTTACACGATACGAGAGCGTATACCGGTATAACATCGGAGTATTCATAGATCAGTCACGATTATCGGGCAAGTTGTTGAAAAAAAAAAAGACGAGGTGAGGGAAAGAAAAGAAGAGATAGAGAGAGAGAGAGAGAGAGAGAGAGAGAGAGAGGAGAGGGAGGGAGGAGGAGGAGGAGAAGGAGGAAAAGAGAGAAGCGTTTTCTTCCGTCAATTGCGCGTTTCCTCGATCGTTCCGCAGCTCCTTACATTAATCACCGATAACGAGGGCGATCTATTGTCCTGCCGTAGCCGGTTTACGAGGCGGCCGCTTTGTGCACTCGCCGATATAATTAGTATTAATCTAGGAATCGATAGAGCCCCCGACTACAATTAGAACGGCGCGCGGGCGCACGCGTTAATAACACTCCGGCGAATTCGGTCGTTATTAATCGCGTACACGAAGAACAAGGCGCCGGCAACGACGGCGTTTTGTCTCGCTGTTGTTGCCCGCTTGTACGCCGGCGGTCCACTGTACGGGCAATTCGAAAACCCAATTAGCGAAAGTCGAATAAAATCTGCGATAACGCCGCGAGAGCGGCGCGATGCCGCGCGAGACTCGCTTTACAACCGCCGGCCGCGTCTCTCCTCCCCGTTAATTTTTCTTCCTCGTAAAGCGGGGAATGCTTCCTCCCGCTCGTCGGTGCGTAAAAAAGCATCGCAATTGGCTCAATCTTGGAGAAAACGCTGAGGATCGTGCACTCTTTCATACACGTCTTTGTAAGCTTCATAATTGTTTCGCGTTGCGAGTCGTTTAAGTATTTCCTTTTTTTATCTCCCTTCTTTCTCACCCCATAGTAGATTGTATTTTAATTTTCTCCTTCCAGATAGATTTAAAGACTGCCGGGGCGCGTGCGATGTGGATCGTCGACGTTATTGTCCTGCCGTAAGGACATCATTCGCTGCCAACGCATCCTTGCACGGTTCTTCCTGCACGACCCGTACGCATCTGTTCGGTGAGTTTTTTTTATTTTTTACTGTTCACACCGAATTATCGGAAGGAGGCCGACGACGTTTATTGTAATTTCCCGCCGTTATGCATGCAAGTCATTATGCACGGGGAGACTTTAATAATTCGAGGCAAAGATTGCTGGAAGAGAAACGGGGCACGGTCGTGTAATGTAGTACGCGCCAGTGGTACAAGCGTGCCGCCAGTCAGACCCACTCGCTCGCCGCGGGCCGCGCGCCGGCTCCGGTCGCCATTCTCTTTCTCCTTGTCTCCGAATTTCGGCAAGATCGCGTTCCGGCGCGCGATGGCTCCCGCGAAATTCCTCCACCGGTCTCTCTAATTAGAGAGAAAGGGATCGCGGTGGCGGAGAAGAAAAATACGCACGGCGTAGCGGGAGGGGTGGAACAGGAGGAAGGACAGCGAAATCGGAGCCGGTTTACGGGAACGTCCGAGAAGCGCTTCTCGCGCATCGTTATCCCCGTGGCTAACAATTGGAACGCGATTAATGAAAGGTGCGCCAAGTTGCATCTCGCGGCCCGTGTAGCCGGTACGCGTTATTCCTCTCTCGTTATCGTGTGCTGCACGACAGCGCAGATATATATCCGAGAGAGAGAGAGAGAGAGAGAGCGAGCGCGCGCGCGACTCTGCAACGGCGCGACGCGTCGGCTCTTTGGAAATTGTTTCCTTTGTCTTTTTCCGTCCTTTTTTTCTCTCCTATTAAGCCCCGTGCATATTAATCACCTTCATTTACTACTCCTTTCGCGGATACTCCTCTTGTTTTTCTTCTTAACTTCCTTCTGCGCTTTTCTCCCTTACTTTGGCGTCTTCCGCTCTCTTTCTTCGTCCGACGAAGTACGAGAAAAGCCCGACGACGACTTTCCTAGAACCTTCTCTACAAGCGGCGCAAAAAGATTGTTGTAATTACGCGGCGAGCACGGCAATATCCTAGTGAAATCCGTCGGAGCCCGTTAATTTGATATAGAGATTCCTTGAAGAAATGGTATAATTTATCGCGGTCGTGTCGCGCCAGTAGAGAAAGCGCGAGCTGGTCGGACGCGCTCTCTCCGACTCGACCCGGCGCTCCGCTCGTTTCCGCTCCCTTCCTCGCTCGTTTCATTTACGTGGCGAGACTCGAAACGATGGAGGAGACACACGATGACGTTCGGACGATCGTCGATTCCACAGTACCGTATTGTCGACGGCATTTATTTACAGTTCGCGATACCATCCGTGTTTCTCCTTTCTCCGGCGGATACCCTATCTCGTTCTCTCGGATGCTCTCTCCGTTTTCCGTTTTCCGTTCTCCACGCCCACACCGGCGTCGACGATCTTGAGCGAGGTGCACGCCCGAAATATTTTATTCTCTCTGTTAATCCCCGCCATTTCCACGTAGCAAACTCACCGTATTTCATTGCGGCGTCCGCTAATGAATGCCAAATTAAATCGGGAAACGTGCGCACCGCGCCGTGCCAGCGGCACGCTACGAGGAAAAATAAGAAAGAGGTAAACGGAAGAGAGCAAGAGAGGCGGACAGAGAAAGGGGGAGAGGAGGCGGAGAGGAAACAGGAAGATATAGGAGAAACAGAAAGGGGAAGAGGAAGGAACGAGGAGAAGGCTACCGGCAGCTTTGCATCGCTGAGTTTGAACCGTTATCCCGAATACGCTTCAGGAGAAGAAATTATCGCGAGCCGTAGCTGCGCCGTCGCGCAGCAAAATCCTCTTGTTTATGTCTCGAAATCGAGTGGTCCCTCGAGGCGGAAGCGGGCGCAATGTAACGAGAGAAATTAGAGTCCCCGCCGCGGATTTTCCGCCGTTGGAAGAAGACAAAGTGAGAAGAATGCGGGAATGCGGCTAACGCGGGAGACAGCGGACGACGACGACGACGACGACGATAGAGGAGGAGCGCGCGCACGGGTGGCCGGAAAGACAAAGAGAAAAGACGCGAGCACTGCGACCGGGCTAAATTTATTTGCATAGGCCCCCCGAGTCTCTTTCAAGCGGAAATACAACTAATTGGATTCCCCGGCATCACCGCGCGCGTACGTGGCGCCGCGAGCGAGCGAGCGAGCTTGCACGCGCTCTTTTTCGGCCTCTTTTTTCGGCCGAGCGGGAAGGAAGTCGAAAGAGCAGAGGAGTGAGAGGGGGATAGAGAGAGGGAGAGAGAAAGGGGGGAGAAAGAAAACGAGCAAAGGGAGAGAGGACCTCTTCTCTCTTAGAAAAGTACATCGACTAATCCAATTCCGTCCGTATGCAGTCGCTCTCCTCCGATCCCCTCCCCCCTCCTCTCTCACTCTATGTATCTATCTCTGTTTCATCTTTTTCGTTTCATCTCGTTTTCTGTTGCGTATCTTTCGTCTCTTTTTTACTTCTTTCCTTCCTTCCTTCCTTCCTTCCTTTCTTCCTTCCTTCCTTCCTTCGTTCGTTCGTTCCTTCCTTCCTTCCTTTCGTTCCGTTTTTACGTCGCGCTTTATGCCGTGTTTCTTCTACCGGCGGCCTCGCTGCTCGACCCGTCTAGAATTTATTTTTCCGTACGAGAGCTCCGTGCTAAACTCTCGAGGCATGCTGGATTTAAGTACGGACAACCGCCAAGGTGTGCACACGAGGCGGAGGTGTATGTGTATGCATGTATCCCTGCGCGCGCGTGTGAGCGCGTGTGTGTGTGTGTGTGTGTGTGTCACCGACGAAACTATAAAATGCAGAAAGGCGGCGCGAGTACTATCCTCTATTGATTTTCACGCGGTACCCTCCCCGAATCGTTTATCGCGTCGTATGCACACGTGTACTTACATACATACACCTTGGTACGTCACTCGCGACTGTTTCCCGGGATAAACAGAGCGGGAGAAATTATGTGTCGCGTCGCGTCGCGGCTCGTCACGTCGTATACGAGCCGTCGCGAGAGAAACACGATTTTCCTCCACGGTGTTCGCAAATCGAAGGGACCCAAGCGCGGGAAAGCGAGCGAGAACTTGCTTGCGAGGATTATTCCGGTAAAATGCAAGAGACATTGAGTAGTTAGGCTCGACGAGTGGCGCTTAAGGAGATGCGCGATAGTTTTCCGGGTCGTTGTTTATTTGCCCGTGCGCTACGTGCATCGAACAGGGGTGGAAACGCGAGCGAGCGAGTGTGCGCGGCGACCGGGAGGTAGAGAAACGGCGTCGGCGGCGGCGGCGGCGGCGGCGGCGGCGGCAGCAAGGAGGGGGAGAAATCCAAGAGATGCATCCGGGAGAAATCGCGATGCCGGGACCGACGTCTATTCAAGGCACGTTAATCATAAAGCACGCTCTAGCCGCGTACGCCCGGTGAATTCGCGCGTACCTTGTTACTTTGAGTATAAAAATTTCCGAGGAATCGCGCGCCCGCGCCCGAACCCGCGCTCGCACGTGGCGGCGGGACGAGGGTGCTAGCGGACGAGCGGACGAGCGAGCGAGCGCGCGAGTGAACGAAGGGCGGCTTTGAAATTTTACAGGGGGTTGCCGCGGCAACCGAGTAAACCGTGTAACCGAGTTGTCTATTTGCATGAGCGAGTGATGCTGTTTCGCCGACTCGCCGTTTCGCGATACGAATAAATATACAAAGCGCGCACGGCCGATTACGCTTTCTCCTTTTCCTCCTGCTCCTCGCCCAGCCCCTCCTCCGTCTTCTCATCATCTGGCCCGACCCTTGGCCTCGTCTTCTTCTACCCTCACTTCCTTGTCTCCCGCTCTCTGGCACATCTCTCTCTCTCTCTCTCTCCCTCCGCCCCTCTTTTGCCTTTGTTTCAATTTACTTGGATGCCGTCGTTTTCACGCTGTTGCGCGGATTCTTTCGAGTCACTTCTCCGTTATACGAAATCGCGATTAATTCGGGCGTGGACGAAGGAGTAGATCAACACCGACGACGACGACGTCGCCGTCGCCGCCGCCGCCGCCGCCGCCGCCGC